>NC_092057.1:14611299-14648799 GCF_039877785.1 Chaetodon trifascialis
ATATTTGAATGTGCAGGGCCTTTAAATTTTTTATATATTTTTTAAATAGTTCAGGACATCTCTGATAATTAAATAGTTTTTGATCAACATCAACAGGCACAAATCAAGCAATGTCTTTAATCTCCTTTATGAAGGTTAAACATTAGGTAATGAAATGAAATCTAACCCAAATGACTGATTATTGCCTCAGTGTGCGGTAAAAAGCTCTTTGCCAGAACAAAGTTTGGCTGCCTGCCTGTATCAAATGTTGTCGAAATTCTGATTAAATTTTCAAAAGGACAATTTTGCTGAAAATTATACATACTGGCGCTACCATGACCCTGCAGTGAAATCTGAACTGAACACACACACACACACACACACACACACACACACACATGCACTGCATTGTGCATGCAGACACAAACAGAGGCATCTGTTATGTGTTATGCTCCCTGAGGGCACATCAGACTATTTAGTATGAGAAAATGGCACTGTGGTCTTTTAGGGTCACTCTAATATCGATTTGAATGCGTGTTTATGCATGTTGGTTGTGCACTCACCCAGTGGCAGAATATCAGAAGGTGGGCCTGGCTCAGGGGTGGGGTGTGTGTTTTGTAAAGGTACGCTGTATTCATAATATACACTGGGACCTGGTTGCTGGTAGATCAACTGTGGAAAAGAGACAGAGAGAGAGCATTTCAATGAGAGACTTGGAAAGGATGCTGGTGCCTTTGTGTGTGCCAGTTTGCATCTCACATAAACATGTAGGTCCTCTGTAAGCGGCCCAGGGGCAGTGATGGACTCGCCAGTGCGAGAGCGGATTTCATTGGGTCGTTGGTACGTCAGCTGTGTTCCCGCAGCAGTGAAGGTCCCTGGCCTGTCAATCACCCAGTTGCCATTGATGATGGAGACGCTGCTTTGGGTCTGCAGAGCTGGAGGAAAAATCCCATGGTCATTTATCACTCTAGTGTTTATCATTCTGAAAATATTTTAGCTGTGAGACGTGTGTGGGTGGGTGTGTGTGCACGTGTGTCTGGATGTGTATTCCTCATGTTGTGGGGACATAAATTTGTTTACTCATTGTGGGGACTTGCCATCATTATGGGGACAACAGTGTACCCACAACGGAAATCACAAAATTATAGGGTGAAGACTTGGGTTAAGGTTAGGGTAGGGGTAGGTTTAGGCAAGTATTGGTTGTGGTTAGGGTAAGTATCCAGGAAATAAATGTAAGTCTATGTAATATCCACTGAAGTGATGGAAATGTGGCTGTGTCAGTGTGTGGCTGTGTCAGTGTGTGTGTGTGTGTGTGTGTGTGTGTGTGTGTGTGTGTGTGTACCCAGGTAGTTACGGCTCTTTATTGTCTCCCTTATGCTGATGTTCTGTGCTCCTGCAGGAATCTCTGCAATCTTATGGTAGCCAACGCGGAGGAACGTCCGCGAGAAATTCCCCTTCACCACCTGAAACCCCTGGCAACGCATGCATTTACACACTTTTATACACACACACGCTCACAGGTACAAACACTCCATGTGCCCCACGCGAGTACATCTGCAGACTCTCCCTTCATGTGCTCTCTGTGCCATGGTTTCACCATCACAGGCATGTGTTTCAACAGTACAATCATAAATTCCGCTGGATCACATTTCTGCTCTTTTTCTCTCATTTTCACTCGTCCATCCTGCTCTCCAACTCCCCCCCCCCCCCTCTCTTTTGCTGGAACTCCCACAGCTCACTCAGTTCACTCTGACAGTTGGTTTGAGTTGGGGAACCTCTCTGGTCTTCCTCTCCACTCCTCTGCTTAGATCTCTCTATTTTGCCAGTTTGGTGTTTACCTCTGTTCTTTTGTCCATTTTACTGGGCCCCTTTGGTTCTTCCCTTCTGATGTTTTGATATAAAGCTTGATCTGTTACTGATTAGTTTGCCTGATAAAACAAACCAGTGGTCTGTTGTGGAATTAATCCCCAATGCCTTGTTTTGGTGAAGGATTTTAGTTGTGGTGAGCTACAAATTCCACTGGGCTAAAGTTAAATATATTAGTTAGAGTGATGATTTGTCTTTCATAAATTGCAATGTAAGTGTATAAGTCAGCCAAGACTTTTATGCAAATAAATCACAAACATAACTCTTGAAAAGCTTTCATAAACAATTCAATTATAACTTGAAACATGCACGTAGCTGTGGTATGAATTCCTTTTATACTTTTTTTCCATGACAGTGTAGATGTCTTACCTCCAGCGGGGATGGGCTGGCTTTGGTATCCCAGGGAAGAGCACCTGAGGGCAGGTGGAGAAGACAAATGAAGTGGAGGAGAGCCAGAGCTCGACCTTGCCACAGGGAGCTGAGCTGCTGCCACAATCCAGCCATGGAGAGACTGAAGGAGGAGGACACTCTCACACACACACATACACACGCACATGTTTAATGGGGGAGTGCTGTGTTTGTGAGGTGGGGTTGGCTTGAGGGGCGGGAGGGAAAAAAGACACAGTTTGCGAGGGATGTGAGGAGAAAAGTTGAGAGAAAGTGTTGTGGCACATTTTGAGAGGCTGTTTCAAGCTGAGATCACACCCATTTTAAACCTCAGTACGAATGTTGTGACAGCTCATGATGTGTGCTTGTTGCATGAGGACAGGCTCCTGTAGTGTATCCTACAGCTTATCCAAAGACAACATCTCTCCCTGTGAATCGTCATGCAAGATTGTGAGGCTTTGGACACACATCACTCTTGATCTTGCTCTGGCTTCTCCACCCACTTCTTGTTTTCACTTTATTTTTCTTTCTTGTTCTGAGTTATTCCATTTTTTTCATTTCAGTGATGATGGAAAGAATGAAGGATAAAAAAATCTAAATTAAAAATACCACAGTAAGAATGGGCTGGATTGAGGATAATAGAAAAAATATGTTAAATCTATTCACAGCTTATCATTTTCTCTCTCTGCACTGAACACAGCACATGTAAAATGCAGTTGTGCTCTGATACACTATCCCTTCATTAGTGATTCGCACCCAAACAATGCCAGTTTTATTGTGACTCAGTTCAATACCACACAATGTCGGGGAACAATCAGATTGAATCAGAAATTACTGTAAATGCACTGGCCAGGAATCAAAAGCCCATAGTGACACACTCGGAAAGTCTTCATCTGGCAAGGTTATGGTAATATTTGCATGGACATAAACGATTTGGAGAAGTTCAAACACATATGGGTGCAATATATTCCCCTGGCTGAATGTTTTAGTTCTGGGCAGAGGACTGTTTTAGCCCTCTAAACACACAATGTAGTGTAGCTTGCCTGGCTCTTTCACTTTCCACTGTGTCATGTTGAGGAGTCGGGAGAGATGAGAGTTGTAAATATCAGACAGTACTTTAAATGTTGACCGTAAGTTGCATTGTGGAGAAATTTCGAGGGATGGTGCAGAGATGACGTGTTTTTCCTACCTGCTTGTACAGAGTGGCAGAAAACCACAACATTTCAGAGCTCAAAGAGCATTTTTCCCCCAGATTGCCAGCTGATCCACGCTGCAGCTGCTCACAACATGGGTGTGAAATTGCCAAGGCTGAGAATTTCACAACTTCTTCTAACGTTTCTTTGTGATTAAGTGTGTGTGCTTGTGTAGGTGCACGCGTTTGTGTGTGGACCAGACAAAGATATACGAGTCACATATGCGCGGATGATGCAATGTCCGTAATACACAGTGAATCAATCCCGTTACTGTAAAGGCAGCATGAGACAAGCAGACTGTGATCCTGTAAAGCTCTGTGAAGCCTCATGAGGACGCTGGAAGCAGCAAGGAGAGAGATGACGCCAGCGTATCGTTTCCTCTGTCTTTAATTCTCTGTCTGCGTCTGTCTTTCTGTGTGAGTGTTTGGCACTGTGCCCTTTGACCTGAGACACAGAAGGACACTGACACACTGCAATGCAATCCATTTTCACAGCATATACCTTCATCTAAACACACTAAACACACATGGTTTTATTTTTTTCTTTCTCCTTCGTTCTGGCACACAGCCAGATTGAAGACGCCGGTCCCCTGCGGTGAATACCCGGTAGTCGCTGAGCTATGACACAGGCATTCTGGGAACCTCCGAAAGTCTGTCAGGGAATACTGGGAATTCTGTCCAAGTCAGGCGCTGTTAGGGATACAGCGTCTGTTTTCCACTGTGACAGCTTAATAGCTGCCATGTCTGATCACACGCACACTCACAGACAGTCAGTCCATGAGAGCTGCTGGAAGTGGCACAGCACCTCCTCAACTGCTCACATATATAGTGCAAGCATATAGCCACACATGCATGCAGCACACAGACAAACCCATGTCTCATGAACATGCATCCATGTTAATACTACAATATTCTGTAAAGATGTTGTAGTTTTGTCTTTCGCAGCTTCTGGTTTTGTAGATTTGGATTTAGCCAATGATGTTGAGTATGCCTGATTGCTATGATTCACTACTGAAGCTTGTATATGTGAAACTTAACTGGCAAACCCTCAGGCAAACGCAGGCTGGCCATGACCATGGAAGGCCTGCGCTGTCTGTTAAAACCATCGACTGTAACAGAACTTGCCCTCAAAAGCATTACAACCATTTCTAATTTTTTATTCATGAAAAAACCCCAAAAACGTTTCTCTTGAGTTGTGTCTTATAAAGGGACCCAGAGGGGGGGGAACACCCACTGGCTTACAGTATGTTACAGTACATTGAAAATATGTTTTAATGTGCAGTAAAATTGTGAGCTCATGCAGATTTGGGAATGAAAGAGGCCTCACTGATACAGTTTTTTAAAACATAAGGTCTGAAACAGCTTTTTTTTTTTTCTATTGCGTTCCTGAGAATCAACCATATGTGACTATTTTGAATATGTTTCTCTATATAATTCGATGTTTGTGTGTTTGAGTCCTAGCTGGCCACGGTGACCACAAAAAACTAAGACAAAAAGAAGACAAAATGGTAAAAGACACCGGGAATGAATAATACAGTCGACAGAAATTTAGCTCAACACTGAAATAAAGATTTCTCTCTTTTCCATATCCTATTGTTCTACATTTTCTCTGTTCTCCATTTTCCTCTTTTTGTCATCTTCCTCTGATCCCATTTCTCGTCCCTATTTTCTCCTCTTCTCACACTCGCCTTCCTGTCTCTTTTCCTCCAGCTGTGGGTTGTTTGATGTCGCTCTGTCCCATCCTGGCCAGCTGCCTCAGAAACCAAATGAGGGGTTTTGTCATCCCGCTGACACCTGGACGTCCCCTAACCACTGGTTACTTCCCTAACAACCAACTCCTTCCCTAACGACCATGATAAACACAGGGCGACCACCGATCAATCACTGAAATTCCTCTGCAGCTGTCAATGTTGGCTAAGTGTCAGGATGTAATATTCTTACTCACATGCCTTTCTTACATTTTGAGGGCAAAAGCATGACCGAGAGGCCTCCGAGGCATGATGTCCTTCACTTAGCTTAACTGACCTGTCCCCCATTCACAAGAACAGGTGCACAAAGTTGTCCTTTTCAAATACATTTGGTGTAAGATGATAGCCAAGAGAGACATGACTACTATGGCATTTACAGCAAAACAAGAAAACTGTGGTAGTGAGAGTGGTTGTATACAGTCATTACAGGTTACTAACAAGAGGACAGGCGTCTGTTAAAATGCATCCAGTGGTCTCTGATCTCACCTTTCACCTTTTCCTAATTACAGGCTTGAGAGGTTGTGACAAGTGAAGGCAAAAACACCTCCTGACACCATAAATACACCTCTCTGGTCAGCTACTGCAACTGCATACCTGCAGGGTCAAGCAGAACCATTCACACACAGAATGCTTTCCATCCCACAAGTTGTATATACCTGCCCATGAATGCACATGAATGTGTGTTTGCGGGTAAATTTCACAGCTAACCACTTCCTTTCAGAAAGGTGTTATCATCCATGTGCCATACGTTAGACTGTGGAATTGTTTTGTTTGTCATTTCATTCTTAAGTATCTCTGTCAAACAATGTGCACCAATGGGGGTACACAAAGGGTAGTTTTATTTATACAGTGTGTGTAAGTGTCAGGAAATGAATAACAAATTAAATAATCCAACATTTTGTCCACCCCATTAATTTTGAGGGTAGACTAGATGTTGAAAGCAGTCAGTATAAAGCAATACAATTAAATTAAATAGCGCCATAAACTACAGCCTCCAAATGTCCGTGAAGTTGAATTAGCGCCTCTTAAAACAGCGGTGGTATTTTTATTTATTTATTTTTATGGCTGTAGTACTATTATTCACCATACGGGGGCGGATGACGCACAAACCGGAAGCAGGAAATGAAGTCAACGTTGACGTGCGAAATTCAAACTTATGGAACAAAACATCTCTGCGAGAGGGTCGTACTACATGCCATAAGGTGGTTAGCTGATTTTACCTTCTTCCACAGCCGTTTTCATACAAATTCAGGTAAATTCGTGGTGTCAAGAGGCGTCATTGAGTTAGTTTGGAGTTACGTAGATTTTATCATCGTTACTTGTATTAGTTTTAGTTGTATTAACGATTTTTGTCGTCTATAATTCTCTTTTGGCGTTCACATTAACCGACGTTAGCATAGCTCGCTAGAAAATGTTAGCGACTTAACGTTTGCAACGATAGCTGTGAGTTTCTTGTTCAGGTGAGTGTTTCAGTGAGTTGCGAGCTAACACTGCTTCTATAAACCTTTTTTTCCACCGCAGGGAGATTTATCATCGTGCGGCGGAAACAGGGAAGATGCCTGTGGAAAGGACGGAGCACCGCGGAGCCGACGAGCTCTACAAGTACTACGAGGTTTATGAGACTATCGGCTCAGGTAATGGCAATATTAAAGAGTGTCGCAAATGAAACAGCACTGCCAGTGCCATATCCTCTGTGATGCGCGTTGTGAACCTTGTGTGTTTTTCAGGAGGCTTTGCTAAAGTCAAGCTGGGTCGACACATCTTGACAGGAGAGATGGTCGCCATTAAAATCATGAACAAGAGAGATCTTGGGGTGAGTGAATGAGCCTTTGCCCTCTCAGGTTGTGGTAAATCTGTTGTACAGGTTTGCATTAAACAGTGCAACCTGGCACAAAACCATGAAACTAAGTCGGTGAAGTAAGTTATGAGTTATTCTCATCACCAAAACCAGTTTAGTCAGTAGAGAGTATAAAATGTCAACAGAAAAAGTGTACAAAATGTAAAAATATCTCAATAAATCACCAGACCGCAATGTGATGAGTTTCCAAACTGAGCGGGACAGTGATATTAGATAAAGAAAGATAAACAAATGATCAACTTGTGAAGTTCTGACTAATTTAATTTGCTTTGATTGATTTACTCTATTGATCTGTTCAAAATTGAGGCCGGATGAAACGTTAGAATAATACTGCAATATTACATTGTTCATTGATTTCTCAGTATTGATATATACTAACATTATATCACTATTTGGCAAATGTATGCAAAACACATCTAAAAATGAAAGTTACTGTATGATCAGTGTAATTAATTGTCATTCCACTATCGTGCATTATATCAGACAAAACCCTTGACAGTAGTTAACATGAACACAGAGTGGTCATCAGACTAGAGAAACGCTTTATAAATACAGTCCATTTACTGTTCGAAATTACCTCAGACTCCAGTAACAAACTGTTTGTCACCCCAGGACGACCTGCCCCGTGTAAAGGTGGAGATTGAGGCCATGAAGAACCTGAGTCATCAGCACATCTGTCGTCTCTACCACGTCATAGAGACTCCCACCCAGATCTTTATGGTGCTTGAGGTAAGCACATGTACACAGAAACTGTGTGAGTTTGGATTAGGGATTAGCGATATTCTTCACATCTTCATGTTACCAAAGTCAGCGTTATAGCGAGGGACATAGTTAGTGGATGTAACTCCACTTCTGTGAGTATACGTGTATCCCTCTGCCTACATGATATCACAGCCTCAGTAAAGCACGTTATTTTTAATATGCTAAAACATTCATCATAGTAATGACGTTTTCGTAAAGTCTATCTTGTGGCAGAATGTGACACTGGCGACAGTGGCAAAACCTTTGTGTGAAAATGACATTGCTATTGAATTCTTGCCCCTCTCAGTACTGTACAGGTGGGGAGTTGTTTGACTACATCATAGCAAAGGACCGTCTGTCAGAGGAGGAGACCAGGGTGTTTTTCAGACAGATCGTGTCTGCCATGGCCTACGTCCACAGCCAGGGATACGCACACAGAGACCTCAAACCGGTAAAACAACCACTGAGTGCATGTGACAGAGTGACTGAAAGAATGCATGAGAGAAAATATGACCAAGTGTGTCTGCTTGTCTGTAACTGCATATTCATGTTAATGTTGGCTGCAATGCTTGTCTCTCTGAACTGTAGGAGAACTTGTTGATTGATGAAGACCACAACTTGAAGCTCATAGACTTTGGATTGTGTGCCAAACCAAAGGTACATCACCACGTTCTGTGTGTCCTTGTGTTTGTCTCAGAAGTATTTGGCCTATTAGCAGTTTGTCCAAGCAATGAGAATTGGGGGGGGCAAATATACATCTTTTAGGGTTGGTGAAAATAATTTTTTTTACCACAATTCAATTCACAACCTAGATTTTCTATTTGTCACCTAAATAAATTCTAAAATAAAACTCATGCCGTTGATCTAGCATACTGATTCCAAACCTGGGGGTCCTAACCCCCACTAGAGGTCACCAAAGCTTCATGTGGGGGGTCTCAAGGCCTTCTTGATTTTAAGGGGTGTAAGAACACATTTTTTCAATAATATGCACTAGGCCTATAGCTCAGGATTTTATTCATTTCTGTGAAGAAAACAAAATAAAACTGTTATTTTACACAGTTAAAACAACCAAAGAGAAGAAAACCCTAAATTTGTCAAAAAAAGAAGCCTATTAACTATGTATTATTGTTACCAATGATAAAAATTACATAAAACAGGCAGAATTGTGTAAAAAGTTCCTGAAAGTACCAGGAAAATTCATCTCTGATGCAATAATCTGCTCAAAATTCATCCAAATTGCTCATTTTACACAAACGTCCTGCAGTTTGCTGTTTGGGTTAATTGTACAGGTTATTACTTGTTCTGTACCATCATTCTTATGCATTGAATATAATATGAAATATCCATTAAAATGTCACTGAGTCAGGGTCGTCAGTCAATCAATGACAGAAAAAGGGTCCCCTCAGGAACATGGTTGGGAACCATTGCTCTGGCAGATAAAAGCTGATGCCTGTAAGTGTTCCCATAGTGCTTAGTTCCTATGAATATGATGCGTGCACATATATCCTGTGGTGTGGCCATCACATGGTCGTCTGTCTTCCAGGGAGGTTTGAGTTATGAGCTGATGACGTGCTGTGGGAGCCCTGCGTATGCTGCTCCTGAACTCATCCAGGGAAAAGCGTACATTGGCTCAGAGGTGAGAGATGCATGCTGTGTAAACTTTTAGAACCATTGGGGTTACCACTTAGAAATCTGTCCTTATTTAAACCCACAAAACTTGCATTTGTTTTTCACTAAAAGTCATGATTACCTGCCTGTTCCACAATTCTGCTTTTTCATGGTGTGCTGATCATATTCGCTGGTGCATGACTCAGTGCAACTGAGCTGTGAAATCCCAACTGTAACACTTGAAGCTGAAATACTGCTGTGCGGTGTGTAACCCTCCAGGCTGATGTGTGGAGTATGGGAGTGCTGCTGTTCGCTCTGCTCTGTGGATACCTGCCCTTTGATGATGACAACTGCATGGTCCTCTACAGGAAGATTACAGTAAGGCAATTTCCCAGCAGTCTAACAAATGAATTATTAGAAACTCTGAACCCCAGCTATTTTTCATTCTTTTTATTATTGTACTCTATTATTTGACTTGAGAAAAAACTGGATGCTATATACATTTTTAAAATGATGTTCCTAAATTGCTGTTAAATATCTTGTGTCCATTTCCTGCAATTATTGTGTGTTTTAATGGTCCGACACAGGCAAAACCAGATAACTCTTATGTTTTCATTCTGTTTCTAGTATATCAATGTTTTCTAATGTGTTTTTTATGTCTTTTATGTCTTCAGAGAGGTAAATACGATAACCCTCGGTGGCTCTCTCCAGGCAGTGTTCTCCTCCTCAACCAGATGTTACAGGTACATAATCAGTCATTTTATTTCCTCTTTTTATCGATTATGTAGTTTCACTCTCCTCTTTCTTATACTTTTAGCTATTTCGCTCCATGAGTTGCCCGTCATTAACTCATTGCAGAACAGTGGAACTCAGTTAGCTTTTGTGTATCACATCAACTTGCCATAATAGAAGAGTGGAAGGAAATTTAAGTTTTATTAGAACATTTTAAAAAGTGGAATATAGTTTTATTTATCCGTTCAACATGTACAATATTTCAGACCTGCTTGAGCTTGTTGGATGTGCATTCTTTTGTATATTGAGCTGTAGTTCATGTGTGTGTCCTGTAGGTGGACCCCAAGCGGCGTCCTACTGTTGGACGGCTCCTGGACCATCCCTGGGTGTTGAAAGACTACAACAGCCCTGTGGAGTGGCACAGCAGGCAGCCGGTACACACACACACACACACACACACACACACACACACACACACACACACACATACACATTCATACATGAACACCTTGTGCTATAGGTGCATATATAAACAGAGCTGCAAACGCCATAGTAGCTTTTAGCTGTTTGTGCACAGCAGCTTGTTTCACTTATATTTCTATTGACTTCAAACTCAAATTCTGATTTGATTTGTGCTCCAGTCACCTCACAGGTCATTTCCCTCAAACAAGAGCACGGGCCTTAATATGAAGATCTTTTTTTTTTGAGAATTGCTGTTTCAGTGCCCAAATGTCAGAAAGAGTCGTCTGTCTTGGATTTTTATTGTGAACGCTGGATCTTTTTTTTCTAGCTTGGCCACATTGATGTGGACTGTATCACTGAGATGGCTGTCAGCATGAAGCGCTCGAGGGAGAGCACCACAGCGCTGGTCCAGGAGGTGTGTGCCTGTTTGTGTGCATATTTGAGTGTTAGCATTGATGTTTATTATGCCGATCAGTTCAATCTAGTTGTATTATGGATGTGAAATCTGAAAAAACTGCCCATGGTAATCATTTTTGTACCTCTTGTGTTCTGTACAAACAAAACGTTTTTACATACTTTCCATTTACATAATGCATTTCTGCTCTACAGTGGCGGTATGACCAGACTACAGCCACCTACCTCTTGCTGCTGTCAAAGAAGCAGAGGGGCAAACCTGTTCGCCTGCGCCCTGAACCAGCAGTCTATGAGGACTCCTGTTCTCCACTGCACCAGGGACTACAGGTCAGACTCAGGACCACAACGTTCTATAGCTTTGTTCTTTTCCTGGACTACTGGCTGTCTTCACAGCTGCATGTTCTGGTTCAGTCTTTATGACTGCACCCTGTACCTCACATACTCACTGACTCCCAATTCCGAGTGTTGTTGTGGATCTTTTTGTCTCATTTGTTCCATTTTTTTTATTCTCTCTCTCAGACTAGGGAAGCCCTGCACTTCAGCGAGGACGAAGATGCCGTCATTGTGGGATCTCTGGACTTTTGCTCAGACTATATTGATGATTGCCCGTGGGTTTCTGTCACGCAGCATACACCCCAGGGGGTCAGAGGTCAGCCAGATGGATCTGCAAACAACAAAGACACGGTATGTGAAGGCTGGGACAAATGTGTGTTGTTGCTGTCTTCCACATCCTCGCAGATTAAATTTTGGCTTAGAAACCTTGTCTTTAGGCTTGTTGCCAACAGCCATGACTCTTATCTTCCAGAGAAATCTACTCATTCTGCATTTATCTCTTCTTTGTGTTCCTAAAGAGACTGGCATCTCCATCAGTGGAGAAAAGATGTGCTTACACCCCGACCCCAGAGAGGGGGCAAACAACGACACAACACCACCAGGAGAGGAGGGACAGAGACCAAGAACGAACGAACGAGAACAAGGAGAATATTGCTGTGCCAGACAAAGATGTTGACATATTTGCTTTGCCTCCTCCTCGGACTCCTGTGTCCAATAAGAAGAATGCACGACCCAACAAGAATGTGCTGACCACGCCCAATCAAAATGCAAAAGTCAATGGCACTAAAACCAACGCAGTCACACCAAAAGGTAAGAGGATTCCCTCCGTTACTCAACCAGCAGCAATAATGAAGTGGAGACAAAGAAGGGTTCCAGTCCATCATACGGTTTATTTGTATACTATAATTGTTTTTTGTTCCAAACAAGGGCTTTGAAGTACAATCTCTATTAGATTATTTGCATTAGCCAACTGCCCTCTCCACGTTGCTCTCTTTCATTTATCCGTCCCTCGCTCAGTCTCATGCAGCTCTCATAATCACGAGTGCCACATCCACATGCTACACATTTGCAAGTAAATTGTCTTCTGGTAATAAACTCATTTATTGGGCCTGTTTTTATCCCAAAGCTACTCATATTTCTATGATTTAGCTGTCACTGCAGCACTGGAAAATGGACACGCACACACACATACACACTTATTTTCACTGTCAACTCAAAGGTGAGGTTATTATCAGGAAGCTAATTCTGTTCACTTATCTATAAATGAAGGACACTAATATGAACGGAGAATCATTAAAGTCTTAATTATTTGTCAAAGTGAATTCTCTGCTCAGATGTCCGGCCTCATTAGTTTTCTCGGTCACAAGCCGCCTAACGCGCTGTAGCTGACCCAGTTGGTGTTAAACCCTCTGGAATCCGGCTCGGTCCTGCTCTCTTTACAGCCTCTTGTTCTCTAAGCTACAGTGCAGACATGCTGCCTCTGACACACACGCACACTACGTGGTCTGTATGTGTCTGTCCCCAGGCGTGTGCTGTGACAGGTGTAGCTGTCTCTTTCCTCTGCTCACTGTCCCACGTGGGCTGTAGTGACATGTGTTCTCTCACCACTAAAGCCTAGCCTCTCTCTGTCAATGTGTGCGTGCGTGTGTTTGTGCGTGTGTGTGAGTGTGTGTGAGAGAGGTAGAGCGTGTGTCATGCTTCTTGTCTCTGTATACCAAAGCCTTTGTGTTCTCAACTCCAATGTCAAAGCCAGCCAGCTCCACGAATGGGAGCAAAGGGCTGTAGCAGTCAGTTTCTCGTTTAACCCCATCTGCTTTCCCCCTTTATTTCCTCTTAAGAGTCTTTAAGGTCTGAAAACATTTTCTAATTCTGTATTTTCTGGAACGTGCTATATATAAATTGATCAGCTTTTTCCAAGTCTTTCTTGAAGTTATACAATCTCTTGTTTTGTCTGACCAATAGTCTAAAACCCAAAAATATCATATTTATTATAACCTAAGACGAAGAAAAACAGCATTTTAAAATTGAAACTATCATCAAAACAGTGAGATTTGTGTTCTGTATTTCCGTATTTGGTATCCAGAACTTGAAAATGAATTTCTGTTGGTTTCAACAATGTTTGGCTGCACGGGAAGAGTATGTGATGACCGGCTCAGCGATGGGTCAGCAGCAGGTGTGTGACACTCCCTTTATTTGAACCCAAGTGTGTATTCTTTCCTGTGTTGTAGGTGGAGGCAGCACCTCTAAAGAGCACAATAAGAAGACGACAGCAGAGAACAAAGAGTTTCCAAATGTTGAAATACTGGCCTTCAGTCCTGAGCGAAGGTGAGTGGGCCTGCAGGGTAGATGGAGGCAGAAGGAGGGGAAAGGAGCGTGTTAGCAGCTGAACCACTATTACAAGGTGATGGGTTTGATTGAAAAGAAAATGCTTGTCCATTAATAGCCTTGCTCAAGCCAGTCCAAATGTGATAATTACCTAAATTATTAAAGGGTTGGATAGAAGTGGAATATAGCAGAACACCGTTTCTGTCTTTGTACTGAAATGTAAACCTGTGATGTAGTTGAAATGTCAGGTAAGAGCAGTTTGACCGCCACAGCGATTAAACATGAAAACCTGTTTCTTCTCCAGGTCTCGGTCTTTGGACATGGCTGTGACGGGAGACAGCGGGAAGAAGAAGAGAGGAGGAAAGATGTTCGGTTCCCTGGAGAGAGGCCTGGATAAGATGATCACCATGCTCACTCCCAGCAAGAGGCGAGCCCTGCGTGACGGCCCGCGCAAGATTAAGGTATGCAGAGGTCACGCACCTTGTCACCTGTTCTGTGTCCCACGCAAAGTAGTGCCCACATCACAGCATGTGTGTGCCCGTGTTTCCCCCCAAGGCGCAGTACAACGTCACTCTGACCAGTCAGACCAACCCAGACCAGGTCCTGAACCAGATCCTCTCCATCCTGCCAGAGAAAAACATCGATTTCATACAGAAAGGGTAATAACACTTGCCTCATCCCCCTTTCTAATCAGACTGGCTTGTCTGTGATCCAGTCCTAATCATCATCTTCACCCTTCTTCAGGTATACCCTGAAGTGTCAGACCTATGGCGACTTCGGGAAGGTAACCATGGCGTTTGAGCTGGAGGTGTGCCTGCTGCAGAGGCCGGAAGTCGTCGGGGTCCGACGCCAGAGGCTGAAGGGAGACGCCTGGGTCTACAAGCACTTGGTGGAAGACATCCTCTCCACATCCAGTATCTAAATAATGCACTTTCCTGGAAATATCACTTCCCGTTCCAAGTCAGTGGACACTGGTCTTTTTCTGTGTCCAAGAATAAGGGATGATTGATTCATGAATGAAGCACAGATTCAGACGTAGGATGTTGTTTTAGCGTATTAATGATCAGTCCTTCATTATTCCTAGTGAATATTTATAATTGTCCATCGGCCAGTCTCCAATCCCTGGAGTACATGTTACATTAAATTCATGAGCTTTACATGTCAGGATCCTGTACAGCATATGTTGTTTTATGTGGAGTATTGTTGTTTTACTTTCTTTCTTCTTAAGCTGAGTGGGATCTCTGTCAATCCTCTTGAGGTGAATGTGTGTGTGTATGAAATGTAACAACGCTATTTACAGCATGCTGTACCTTCTGGCTACTTATTACCATATTTATGTCTAGATGTCGTTATTCTCCTCCTGTAGGTGCTAAACTTGATTGAACGACGTAAAGAAACAGAGCATTGCTAATTTACTGTCTTTGTTTTTTGATGTACATGTTTACAATCCTTCAATCATGATGTTTTCACATGGTTGTCTTGTATGAAGGGTCTTTTAATTCTGTGTCTTGTCTGCTTTTAAACTGTCCGTCACAGATTTCTATTGACATGTAAATGGAGCAAAATAAATGGTTTCTGATTAATGTAATATGCCTGTGTTTATGGAGACAGATTGAGATGAATTTATTTACTTCCTTGACATCAAATGTTCTTTTTTTTTTTTTTCATTCCTTCAGCAGTTTGATGGAGCAGTGGTGTGTTTTAAGCTCTGTCACCGTCCTTCTGTTCATCTTCTAGGCTTCAGTCCTCCATACTAAGATTGATAGTGATAGTTTAGCTTAGTGACAGAATTTCTCAGTTAACATTTAACACCAGTAAAAGAAGTGAAAGGTGTCAAACGTCTATGATGTTCCATCACTTCAGATACTGTGGGTTATACAAGCTGCACTCACATCTCGAATAGTTGGAAACTTAACTCCAAACAGCAACATCAGTGTGTTTTTTAGCATTCTGTGCAAAAAGAATTCACAGACCTGGAGTGTTGCCAAAATTTTAAGTAATTTTTTTCCTTGAAAATTACAACTTTGGGTCACTGAACTGCAGCAATTTCTCCTGTGATGTCAGGTAAAAAACACTCAAAAAAATGAAGGGAACACTGAGCCTACGTTTACACGGAGCAGGGTATTTTGGGAAACGGATATTTTGGCAACTCCGTTTTCAAAAATGTTGTTTACATGAATCTGGATAAATATGCTGTCGAGTGCATCATAACTATGACAAACCTAGGGGCGCGAGTGTAAGCATGGGTCGCTCACATGACGTCAAGTATTTTCAGTCGCATGTTGTGACGCTTCAGAACTTAAAAAAAGGTTTTCAGAAATCTCCACTTTGGCGGAAGTTTTTAAAAAAGATTGTTTTCTGTGAAAAAAACTGTTTGCGTGTAAACGAGAGGCCAAACCGCATGAAAACATATGTGTTTTCCCTAAGTGTTAACGTAGCCTGAATCATCACACTATAACACTAAGTCAGTTAACCTTCAGGGATATCAATCTGTCCGTTTAGGAAGCATAAGTGATTGTGACTCAGTTACACCTGGTTTGGTGCAAAGTAAAGTGACAGCAGGTGCAATGGAGAGGCAAAAGCAATCCAACCCCCACAAAGGGAATGGTTCTGCATGTGATGGCCACAGACAATCGCTCTCTCCTTTTCTTCCTCACTGATTCTTCTCTAGTTTTGAGTTATGTTAGTGTCCTTGTCACTACTGGCAGCATGAGGCAGCCCCTGCAGCCCAGTCAGGTTGCACAGGTAGTCCAGCTCCTCCAGAACATCCATCGTATGGCACATCCATACGTGCAGTCGCAAGAAGGTTTGCTGTGTCTCCCAGCACAGTCTCAAGAGCATGGAAGATATATCGGGAGCCCACCATAACACAAGGAGAGCTGATCAGGGCTGTAGAAGGGCATCAACCAGCAGCAGTACCGGTCCTTGTGCAAGGAGGAATAGGAGGAGCACTGCCAGAGCCATACAAAATGAGCTCCAGCAGGCTACTGCTGCGCATGTTTCCGACCAAACTGTCAGAAAAAGACTCCATGAGCTTGAGTGGCATTTGCCAGAGAACACCAGCACTGGCAGGTCCACCTCTGGCACCCCATTCTCTTCACAGATGAGAGCAGGTTCACACTGAGCACATTTGACAGGCGTCAAAGAGTCTGGAGACGCTGTGGTGAACGTTATGCTGCTTATGACATCATCCAGCATGACCGGTTTGGCAGTGGGTCAGTGATGGTCTGGGGAGGCATATCCTTGGAGGGTCGCACAGACCTCCATGTCATAGCCAATGGTACAATGGCTGCTGTTACCGGGATACCGGGATACTGGGTACCGGGATGAAATTCGTTCATTATGATCCAATGTCTGATTTAAGTGTTCCCTTAATTTTTTGGAGCATTTGTTGTGAACAAAATGATGTAACAACGTCATCAACGCCATTCCCTTTTTTGCCTCTCATTGCACCTGTTGTCGCTTTCATTTGCACCAAACCAGGCGTCACAATCACCTGTGCCTCCTCAGCGGACAGACTGATATCCCTGAAGTTTAACTGACTTGGTGTTATACTGTGATGATTCAGTGTTCCCTTCATTTTTTGAGCAGTGTATAACTACAATGAAGGATAATGATTTGGCTTTGTTGCTCAAAATGGTGGATGATCATTGTTATGGGAGAAGCGTGATTGTTATGACTGAATGGCTGAATAATGATGATCATTGCCTGCAACATCTGAACAGAGTCAAACAGAAGAGTGTGAGGGCTCCTCTCCCCCCGTTCCAAGACAAGATGCCACTTAGTCACAACAGCGCTGCAGCTGATTGGCATTTATCTGTGGCAGGTTCTCCTTGGCGTCTCAGCAGGGAGGGGAAGGGTAATGGTGGGTTGAGAGGATGATAAGGGGGGTTTAACCTTAATGGAGTCTGAGAGAGGGTGGGTGGTGGGGATGATAATTTAAGACAGGGGTGAAGGTTGGAGTTGGAGAGATTAAAAAAAAACACTTCTCAGCCCCATATCCTCTGTATTATTGCAGCGGTGGTAATGACTCCTGCTGAGCTGAGGCTGGCAGATCAGAGCTGTGTTGGTGTGTGTGTGTGTGGTGTGAACAACAGCTGGACCCAAGGCCAGCTGTCACCTTTCTCACATAAGAGAGTCTCTCCCTTCTCTTCTGGCCTTCCCTCATTTTCTCCTCATAAAGTATCTAAAGAACATAATGGAGCCGCTGCATGAGCTGGATCCTTCTCACCTTTGTGCATGTTTTCCTCTGATTTCTCCACAAATGCTTCGGTTCTGTATCATAAATTTGGTGTTTGGCATCATTTCAATTACTTCAACCTCTCAGTGTTTGCAGGAGTAACAGGGCAGGCTGTTGATTCAGGGTTTCCTGTTTGAAGAAAAACCTTAAACCTCGTCATGATCCGCAGGTGGCGCTGAAAAATCCCCAAACTCAAGCTGTGCAGGTCAGTCCACTCTGGTTTGAAAACTAGAGCAAGGGAGAACGTCTTGCCCAATGTCCTGAGGAGGATTACGGAGTTAAATCTGAGAAATTCAGCAGAATATAGAGCAGTGTGAAACCTGCCGTGGGACTTTTACTGTGTGAGAAGCAGGAGTGAGTTGGCACACAGGGCATCCAGTTTGGGAGCAGTGTCGGGTAAGTAGAGACGTAAATCTCTGATTACCTGACAATGTGCAGCTGCTGTCGCTGAATCATGTGTGAATGCTTCAATAAATTAGAGCTGCTCGCTGTTTAACTGTTTTGTCGGTTGTTTTCAAGCTTGTGAGTGCAAAGGCGTGTAGGAGAAATGAGGCCTCTGCTGGCAATCGCTCTCATTCTCCTTTTCCTATGTGAGTTTATGTTTCTCAAGAAATGCTATTACGTCGATATGGTCCAACAGTTTTGCTTGCAGTTTTTTTTTTTGTGAGGCAGCTGCATGACACATCCATTTCTTTCTGTTTCTTCTGTCTGCATATCTGTGCGTTGCTGATTTTTCAGGGCTTCACAAGGCTCAGACGTCTAATGACACCTTGCACGGAAATCCTTGTGAGGTAGGTTGATGCAAATAGAGAAGTTTGCCCACTTGTGTTATGTGTTATACAGTGGTTCCCAGGTCAAAAGGTGGACAAGGAAAAAAGGATATAGTTACCCTCAGCTTACCTTTCTCCAAATACTGGACATTTTTATTTCTTCAAGCCTCAAAAAACTAATTTAGTTATCTGGAAATGAAATAATCTGGAGAGCCCTGGTAGCTGAATGGTTACCGAGCATGCCAAGTAACTGCAGTCCCATGGCAGGAGACTTTTGTTGTATGTCACACCCATGTTTCCTGTCTGCCTCCTCACTGTCGACTGTCCAATATCTTGAAAGCAAAATCATTAACCCGAGTTCCCCTCAGCTCTATGGAGCACTTCACTGTCTTTCAGCTCATTGTTTTTTTCTGGCCCTCGACTTCACTGTTTTGGTTCACTCTCACAGCTCTCATAGTCGCTTCCAGCCGCAGCAGGCAGCTCTTTTCAGCGGGAAAGCTTAGTGCTTGCACAGGCTGCACACTGCTGGTGAACATAGTGGAGTATTTAACAGCTAAAGAGCCAGATATTTCCCTCAGGAGGTGGTAAAGACCAAAAAACAGAGGTGTGAAAAGGAGAATGAATGTTGGACTTACATTTGCTGGGTGGCCAGATATTCAACTCCAAATAAATGATAATAATGCTCCGTGTCTGCTGGATGTATAAATAGGCCACTGTACACTAATGAGTTCACCGTATCAGCTTTAAAAGTGATAATCTGTCGGTGTTGTGTAAGCTGATGTGTTTGGGGACCACTGCTGTAATAGACACCACTTCCTTTCTTTCTTGTCACATTTCCATGTTGCCTTTTTATCTTTTAGACAGTGTCCATGAGCGAGGCAGCAGTGTCCCTCCTCCTGTCTCCTCTGTCTCTGTACTCCTGGCTCACCTCCACGCTGCTCAGACTCATCCTGTCCGTCCCGGGCCTCGTTCTCAGCTCCCTCCATCACTCCCTGCTGCTGCTCCTGGCTGGGCCTTGGTGCGTTGCCAGCATCTGTTTCTCCCTGCTTCTGACTTGTCTCCATGTCGCCCTGTACCTGCTTCACCTGGCGCTGGTGGTTGGGGTTATGGCCATTTTGACCCTCATGAAACACAAAAAGGCTGACAGCGACACCACCAACGGCAAAGTGTTGTACCAGGAGGAGACACTGGGGAAGTATCACACCAAAACCAGACTGAGGATGTTTGGTCGTAGAGTTGCGCAGCAAGGCTGAGCTCTGCTGTAAAATGATCATATTGTGTGTTTCTTTGAGTAAAAATCCACCCCAGTCTTTTTGGTCCTGCTTTCACCTTCATTTATTTAATGAACATACAACTGTAGTTGATTTTCTTACACAGAATCTGTGTGCAAATTGGCTTTGGGACACTTTGTAGGAAGCAACAGGGAAACAGCGCTGATTAGTGTGCGCCCTCGTGACCTAAATGAGGGTGAAAATATATCTGCTTGTTGCTACTTTAACAAACAGCCCGCAGTTGTCCATTAATCTATCTCTCTCTCATTTTCTCCCTCCTCGTCTTTAAACGTGGCCCCCCAATTATCTGCGGATTGTTGTGCTGTTTTCTTCCCATCTGCAGATGTTATCATTAGACACGTCTGTCAAACGGACATGAGCGGATAAGAGAAGAAGAGAGAGGAATAAGAGAATATTTTCTGCATTCATTGTGCCTTTAAATGTGTGGTTATACAGTGCAGTGCAACAGTGCAGGGCATGCAAAGCACATTCCTGAAAAACACTAATAAAGGGAGTTAACAGGGAGAGAAACTACATGTGGTATAGGCGTTGAGCCAAGACAGCGAATGCTTGGCCAACCAGTAAACAGTGACACGCTGTGGCTCTCAGATCTCAGGGAAGCACTTAAAATTGCAGGAAAAAAACCTATTTTATCAAAACTATAAACACTCCAGATTAACGGCGCAGCCGTAGAAAGTAATGGGTGAACTTTCTGTGCTGTTGTAAATGTGTGTGAGTGTGTGTGAAAGAGACAGACAGAGAGACAGAGGGGAAATGAGGCTGGATCATAGAGATTTATTACATGGCCGTGGCATCCTAATTAGCATAAAGACTGGACCGGCCCACTCAAGCAGAGAATTAAAAACCTTAATTGTGCTGTCAGCCTTCCTCTCTCTTTCTCACTATTGACTCTACTTCATTCCACTCGCATTCGTCTGCTCCCGCTCTCCTCGCCCTCTCCTCTCCGCTTATGAAGTAGCCTCCATCCATGCTGTTTAATTGTTAGTGATAAATGGGAAGCGGGATGTTTGTAATTGTCTCAGAGATGGGGAGAGGGCGACGGAGATCGTTTGGAGGAGGGAGAGGAGGAGGAGGAGGAGGACAGGGAGAGTTTTCCTATTTTGAAAGAGAAGAGTGAGGAGGCCATTTATCAAATGTTTGTTTGAAGGAGAGAAATTAGCTTGGCAGACACAGGCGGGGAAGCGTTAGCGGGATTTGATCCCAGGCCAGACTGGGCCTACATGGGGTGCCAAAGTTTCCCAGTATAATGCAATGTTCACATCATATGGGATGGACGGGAGAGATGGGAAAGGTTCCCATGTTCATGACTTACATTAATATTCCCATTGTTAGACTACAATATCCATTAAATTTGGATTTAATTACCTCAAACAATGGACGTCAGATAACTTTAGGCATCCATATTATTTGTCTGGTTTTCAGGCACTTCTCTGTCATTAAAGCTGGGTGGTCACGGTTAACTACCGCACTGTGATACCCTGGAAATTTATTTCATTATAATTGAGTTTTTTTTGCCAAATCATATTGTTTCTGGTAGCATATGTTGCAAGGTTTGCGAACCACTGCAGTAGATCCTCCATTAGAACTAATATTAGTCTTTGCTGTTGTTTTTTTGGACTTTCATGTCTCAGACACAACCGGTAAATCAAACAGCAGAAGGCAGGACTCTTTTTATTCCTTTTGTTTTTTTGTTTTTTTTCGTTTGCCATCAGTGCTTATGGTAACTACACTGGTCTTCCTCTGCTGACAAACCTTCTGCTGCCAGTGGAAACAGATGCTGTGTTTAAAATCACTCCTTCATTCCTACATAATAAACATTTACTCTGTAATGAGAATTGAAAAAGTGGCTTTGGATACTTGGATCCTCACTATGATGGCTCACAAGTCAAAGACTGGAATAAATAGAAGAAAAGAATGTGCACTACGACCCACACTCTTTGAGCACAGTAATGACTGATAGCTACAATCATCGAGGGATGCCAATATTAGCAGACATTAGTGCATTTATTGACGCATAACTTGTCACCAGAACTCGGGTTAGCTCAACTTGGAAGACAAAAGAGCGAGGCTGCTAACACATTAAGAACTAACAGAATAATCAGAAGGAAGAGGGGAGGGAAGATGAGGAGGTGGAGGGGGAGAGGAGTAGGAGGAGGGGGAGGGGGAGGGGAGGGGGAGGGGGAGGAGGAAGTGTTTTGCGAGGGTCAGTCCTGTTTGTGCGTCTCTGCTGTCAAAGCCTCTCCTGCAGTAGCAGACGAGGTTAAGACTTAAGAGGCCAGCCCCTCTCACACTGCCTCTCCCTCAGCACTGACAGCTCGCCCACACACACACACACACACACACACACACACACACACACACACACATAGTACTCCCAACATGCATTGTCTTAAACTTTCCTCTTTATCCCGATCCTCCTACCTCCTTCTTAACCTATCTGCCCTTCCTCTCGATCTCTTCTTCTCCCTCTCTGTCTCTTCCTCTCCCTTTGCTTCAGTCTCTCTCATTGTTTTTCTATCTTTCTTCTTCTTCTTCTCTCTCTCTCTCTCTAATTGGTCTCTGCTAGGTTAGCTTAGACAGGCCTATTCATCATAGCACTATCCTCAGAGACAAACCCTCAGGGAGCGAGGTGGAGATAGACGGAGTCAGACGGGAGGGCGAGAGGGTCTGCCGCTTGTCAACGCACTGCTCTCCCCCCCTTTTTTCCCTCCTTCCTCTCTTTTCTCCCTCGCCTCTTCCTCTGCTCAGTTCATAGATTTCAGTTTTGCAGAGGGAAAAGGGGGCGAGGGAGGTAAGGAGGGAGGGAGGGAATGTAGACACATTAGTTAGGCTATTAGTTCAACAAGCTGTTTCCATGCCTGTCAATGGGCCGACATCCACACGCTGACACACATGTACACACACACACACACACAAACACACACACACACACACACGCTGTACTCACATCTGACATTTGTTACATGTAGTATCTGTGTAAGAGAGTGATTGTGAGTGACAGGTCGAGGGGGGGAGAAAGAACTTTACATGGAACCACATGTCTCCTCATTCCTGGTGCCTGGGGGGCCTTAATGACTGAAAACCAGCACATAAGCACACTGCACAAGCCTCGCTCATCTTTCCCACTGTCACTGTGCAATCATCATCTCTGTGACTTCAGCGTTTGCGCATGAGTGTGTGAGAACACGGACGCTTCTGTAAAGGGCAACGAGAAACATGTAAAGGCTCATTCTGTGAGGTCCAAATGTCTTCTGTGATAAGGTCAAACCACGTTTTTTTTTCCTGCAGCGAGTCTGTCAGAGAGTTTCTGTTCATTTGACGAGCCAACAGTCAGAGCGGCACAGCTTGCTTCTCTCCGACTGTGAATTTTTTAACAGACCTGCCTGAGTTGCATCATCAAACCAAATTACAGGACGTGATGATAGAAACGGGTGTCGTGCAATCACACGTGAAAGTGGGACTGAAACTTCCTCGAGACCCCTTAAAAAGAAGCAGTGTTGGCCTGCAGTCGCTCATCACTTTGCAAATGTCACTGGCTGGTGGCTTGTTACACCAAAAAGTGTTTTTTTTTTCTTCTCAGACTGTTTAATTCAAAACTGTTCAGGTGCTTTTGATTAGTATTAATTAATTAGCACTGATTAGAAAAAAGTGAGAAAAATTCACATCATTTCGACCTCCAAGTTCACCTGAAAACAAGGAAACTGATTTTGGTAAATTATAATTACATAATAAAGAATAATTCTGGTTTATTACATCTTGGGTCTTTATACTTTTGGCCATCACTTCTTATGAAAATATTGTACCCACTGAAGTAATTTCTGAGATCTTGAACGCAGTGAAGTCAGACAGGGCAAGAGCCGTCAGGTGATCAGACAACCCAACATCATATGTTCCATCCATCCATTCATTTTCTATACCCGACTATCCCTTTCGGGGTTGCGGGGGGGCTGGAGCCTATCCCAGCTGTCAATGGCCGAGAGGTGGGGTACACCCTGGACCGGTCGCCAGTCGATCGCAGGGTAACACGCAAAGACAGACAACCATTCACACTCACACTCACACCTAAGGACAATTTAGAGCCACCAATTAACCTAATGAGCATGTTTTTGGTCTGTGGGAGGAAGCCGGAGAGAACCCACGCATGCACGGGAAGAACATGCAAACTTCACACAGAAAGACCCTGCCCAACCCGGGGGATCGAACTGGCAACCTTCTTGCTGTGAGGCACGTGCACTACCTGCTGCGCCACCGTGCCGCCCAACATTATATCTTGATTATCTCAAACAGTTTTTTGTGAGGTGAAACTGGATGTGAGCAATGTGGTAAGAAAGCCTGAAGAGTCTGAGGATTTTTAGTGCAGACAGTATGGGTTTCACCTTTACTTTCTTTTCACAATGATTTTAGCTAACCTGGAGGTTTGATTAGAAAACAACTAAGTATCCAGACGAATGTTAGAAATCTCTGGACCTCACGATGTACTTCCAATCCCAATGTTTAATGCCAGCGCAGGAAGTCTCTCTGATGTAGTGAGGCTTTGGGTGTGACGGTCAGGCTGGTGAATGGACGTGTAGCATGTTTGACTCGTGCAGAATTTATGAGACAGGACTGCAGTTCATTTGCTTGTAACGGTGTGTTTCAGTTTCCTAACCCTAAGCTTAAATGTAATTTATTTGCTATAAGCATAGTGTCACAGAAAGCAAGAATTTTTAAAACTTTGGCATCAGACATTCTTGTCTGGGGATGTGGTTGCTAAAACTTTCTTGCCCTGTCTGACTTCTTCTCAGTGAATGTCGCCTCGTTCCAAGATCTCAGCAATGAACTTTGTGAGTAATGTTATCATAACTGCTAGGGGCGACAGTCTGTGAGACTGAAGTTGTTATAAACCAGAGGAATCCTTTAAAGAAATGAATACAAAATAATAAATCATGCATAGCATTTACATGCCTGTTGCACATCTCCAGCAATGTTTTTACACCCAAACAGACGACATATGAATACAGGATAAATGCATTCATGGGCAGAGTAGAACAAGAGCAAAGATGGCAGAGAGAGTGGGGATGCAAACGTTGCAGTCGTCATGAATATGCAACTCGTGTATTAGCACGTTCGCTGCTCCATCCTTTCCTTTTGTATGTTTTGTCAGTTTCTCTCCTGCTTCTCTTCCTGTGTGATTCAAAGGCCTGGCTCTCTCACTTCTGATTTCTCCTCAGCATCTCTTCCTCTCATCCCCCTCTCTCTCTCCTGCATGAGCCCCTCTTCACTAATCAGCTGAGGCCCAATTATACTCAGTTGGCCCCACACCTCCTCCCTACAGGGGCTCTGGAGGGCCAAAAAATACTGATGCTGACTGACGTTAATTTGCATGACTTCTTGGCCTCCATAAGTACCACTGTTGTCTGTCTCCTGCTCTTGTATAGGAAGCCAGAGGATGAGGGGGAGGAGGAGGCAGAACATGTCAGTACCTAGTCATGTTATGTAATCTGGAGCAATAGGAGAAGAGTTAAGAGGGCAGAGGGTGTGGCACTGCTTTCCAACTAACTAAACACTGTCAAACCCTCATTTTTCAAGGAGACATTGATCTGACAGATTCTGCATCAGCTCTGGACCTGTCAGATCATTGGCCACTTTCAGTAGTCTTATTGCGTGGCATAGCTTTTTAAACTATGTTAGTGCAAAATTGAACCATCCACCCGTAACTTAATCTAATTGTGTTTTTGTCACATGCATCATGACATAGAGGGAGAGTGTTTAAGGGCCCTGAAGGCACCAGATTGTCTGCATGACAATTAGTTTTTAGTCATTTGATTAATTGTACATTTCTTTAGCAATATACACTGCTGAAGCACAGCCTGAGATCCTCTCTTGTCCTGTGTCACAATCAAGTTTTAATGAATATAATATTTCAGTCGAAAAGTTGAAACTGAAGCAGCAGAGATGTGCTGACTTCTAGTCCCTAGTATGAATCAAACTCCAAAAACACAGGATCCTACAATTCCCATTGTGCAACTCAGCAGCATCTTGCCAAATGCCTATCTCTTTCAAATTCCATGCCCCTCCCCAGTGTTTTTATCTCCCATGGCCAATAAATTGACTGAAGTGTAAAATTGGTGCAATGACCCTTTAAACAAAACGCCGTGTGGACGGTTTCACCAGGCCCTGTAGTGCACAGTGACTGTCAACTTTCACTTATGTGTTCATATTACACCATATGATGCATTGTTAGCCTCACAGGCCTGCATTTGGTTGGCAAGTAACCAAAATGAGCTTGGATGCGCACACACACACACACACACACACACACACACACACACACACACACACACACACACACACACACACGAACACACAAAAGTGCACTGCGCCGTTCTGGTGTCCTGGGCAGGCACCCAAACTGTGGACAGCCCGGCCTGTGTCTCAAGCTGGGTTTGTGCTGTTTTCTGTGTGTGTGGCGTGTTGTAGCCATGTCGTGGCTTGTGTCCTATTATCACCCCTCTCCCCCTCCTCCTTTCCTCCTTTCCTCTACACACACACACACACACACACACACACACACACACACACACACACACACACACACGTACAAACCTCTGCCCCCTCCTGGACTCGGCCAGCAGCCAAGACTGCAGCACTGGGACACTCCATTCACTCAGAGTGGTGAGGTGAGAAGAGGGTGGGGGTTTGGCTGTGCCCCCACTCCCCGAGCCCCCCTCATCTCCAGACAGACGCCTCAAGATGAGATCTGTGTCCCCAGGATGAAAGCTGTGCTAGGGGTCTCACTGAGACACAAACACCCTCCTGCTCTGGAAGCCTCTGACGGTCCAGACTGAAACTGGATGTTGAGGAATGTGGCATTTAGACCACAAGTAAATGTGTGTGTGTGTGTGTGTGTGTGTGAGTGTGTGTGTGTGTGTGTGCGTGTGTGTGTGTACTGTTTGCAAACATGTAAAGTACTGACACAGAACCCTCAACTTCCAAAAAATTATTTTTTATTCTGAAGGACCAATAAAATTATGGCAAATATTTACAAATAATTACTTCTTAGCTTCACATTACAGGTACATAAATGGAATAATTCACCAACAACAGTCACTCAGGTGGACGGATGGACAGGTACACAGACTGAGTATGAAGAGATGCGTCAAGCAAACTGTAATTTAATATTTCACAGTCAACTCAAACTCAGGAAATAAAATAACAATAATATTAACAATAGAAATATGAAAAATGAGCATAATATCAAATTCACCATTTATTTCCAGTTTTCTGAACAAAATTGGTCACAATTCAGGAACCCAAAAAACGAAACAAAAACATAAAGGAGAGAAATCAGGTGATATGATATCTTTGGCAAATTCGCACTGCAGTAAAATACATTCAAATATTAAGACAACACACAACACACAAAGAGAAAAAACACCAAGTTTTGTTTGCAACTACTAGAAAATCGAATAAAAAACATACACATTTTCTTAAAGAAGCATTTCTTTTTACTTTTTTTTAAATCCTCCCCTCCAGAATATTTGAAGGCATTTCTTATCTTCATTTTGTGTTTGTATCTGTAAGTCTTTTCTGCTATTTTTATATGTTTTTTTGTACAAGAATCTATCATTTAAAACAGGCATCACAGGCTTTGGTGAATGTTACAGATATGTCTTCTTTTTGTTGCGTTTTGATTTTGAAGAAAAGAGCAAGCTGAATCGTTGGTACCTAATTTCGTCTTTGCATTCTGATGTATTTCTTTCTGTCTTTTGTTTGTTCATTATTTTTTTTACCAAAACATTACAGATATAAAGATCTCTTTAACACCCCAGATAGGAAGCCATGGACACAAAAAAAACTCCAGATTGTTACACGAAAGGCCACAGTAAGGTGAAAAATTATGTTATCTATTTTTTATTTTTTTGATTGAAACATCTGCTTAAAAAGCACAGTTGATTTTCGTAGGCTGAGTCCTGTGTTTTTCTTCTCTTCCACAGTTGAATAATATTAAGATGTACAGAACATTGTAACACTTCAGTGTGAGATCTGTCCAGAGCCTAGTTATATCAGCGAGCATGAAACAGATTGTGCCACTAATTGCTGTCAAGATGTGATGCTGAAATCCCCTCAGGTTTTATGAAGGCAGTAGCCATCTTCATGGATTCATATTGAGATACAGTCAGGCGGTGCACACTCGGTGAGAAATCACAATAAAGAAAAAAACTCATTTGCATTTATTTCAGTTTTCTATTTGATTTGGAGCTGGGATTAAAGAAATCAGGATGTGATTGTGTTTTCATGGACAGTAAGATGAGCAGCTTGGCTGGAAATGAAATGTCTTGGCTTGATCTGATACTAGTGTTTTGCTGTGTTTTAAATGTGCCTCAGAAACACAAAGTGAAAGCGGAATATATGATACGATCTCACTGAATATTCGTGGCCAAATAAAGATACCGGCAGCAATACTGCCATTGAAATGACCTCGTTTTGGCACAAAACACCACTGCTTCATTCCTATGCAGAATTTCTGACAGGACAGTGAGCATCACGTCTGAATAGTCAGAGAGAAAAGTAAGAAAGGAGAGGGGGAAAAAGGATTAATGGGGCTGTCTGAAGAAGGAGGGAGGACTTTTTGAGGAAGGTCACAGGCCTGAAATCAACAGAATAGTTTTAATATTTCTAATCCTGGTGGTGTGGCAGTGCTACAGGAGGGGAGGAGAGGAGGGAGAGGGGGAAGACGAGCGCATGAGATATGATGAGATTAGGGCTGAGGGAGGGGGAGAGAAAAGACGGGATGAGCTTCTGATGGCACAGCAGGTTTGGCCTCCCCTGGGGAACACAGGGGCATGAGAGGAGGGGCGATCACCACTCCGCAAAGGACAAAGGGAGGGAGAAACTGTGTGTCTGTACTTATATTTGTGTGTGTGTGTGTGTGTGTGTGTGTGTGTGTGTGTGTGGCCTCTGCCCACCGTGCTTCCTGCAGTACCACCCACAATGACAGTCCCCCCTCATCGCTGCAGTCAATGTCACGGCTGCCAATCGAAAGGACTGCGGGCCAATGAGAACCCATTCTTTCCCCATGTGAACCAATTAGGTCAAAGCAATGGCAAGGCAAGCTGTGTCACTATGAGATGCATAGTTAACAAATAATCCTGTTAATGTATCACTGGATTCTTGGCGACACTGGAGAACGGGTGTTGAATTTGGCTGGTTTGGCGGAGGCACGACTGGATTCACCTCCTCAAGGAGAATGACTTTCAGTCACTGTTTCTTCATGGTTACAGTAGTGTGTGTGTGTGTGTGTGTGTGTGTGTGTGTGTGTGTGTGTGTGTGTGTGTGTGTGTGTGTGTGAGAGAGAGAGAGAGAGAGAGAGAGAGAGAGAGAGAGAGAGAGGAGGGTGTTGTTCATTCAGTTGGTTGAATAAAAAAGCAATTTTAATTAACATATTTGTAATATTTCTGTCGCTTACTTGGCTTTTTTTTTTTTGTATTTTGTGCCTTTTTTCAATGTTCACTCATGGTCAAACCATTGGCTCCTGTTTAGCCTTTATCCACGACCATATATCACAGTCCTGCATAGATATCTCCCAGAACTTGTTCATTTCAGCAAGAGATCTGCTCCTAAAATTTGCCATGGATGAATGTTGAAAATATAAACACAGTGAATGGTAGGAAATCTTCTTAGTGAGAGTCTCCAGCCATGCTAGTGGCTTTGTGCTCTGTACTTGTATTGATCTTAATGCTAATATGCCTCTGTTGGCAAATCTTACATGCTGATGTTTAGCAGGTATACTATTTACAATATTCACCACCATAGTTTAGCATTATCCAAAGTCTTGTAAAAATTGAAAGTTTGACCTGATGATAAGACAAAATGAAAAGTCAGAGGATCATAAAAGTTATTACAATTTATCCTAATGGGGACATGAATGTATCTAACAAAGTTTCATGGCAATCTATCCAGCAGTATATGAGACATTTCACTCAAAATAACCTCATTGTAGCACCAGAGATAAAATCAGGGGATGACCACAGTCGTTAGGATTCACCCTCTGGGGAACATACATGTTTATACCAAATTTTGTGGCAGTCAATTGAATAATTGCGTGGCTAAAACCATTATTTATTCCATCAGAGAAAGGGCTCCTCTATTGAAGTCATTACAAGGCAGGACCATAGACTGTATAAAACCTGGATGTAGTCTCTGTGACATCACCTATAGGTTTCTGAAAATCTAAAGTCATAGTTAGGTATTTATGATTTATCTATGATTTTATGTAGAAGTGGTTTGCATTAATCGATTCATGGGAATGTATGATACGACACCAAATGTGAGTTTATGTCAATAGACAGGAAGAAAGTTAAACAAGAAATGATCACGGGCCGTTGGAATGGTAAGGGGTTTTAAATAAAATTTCACCAACAGTGAACCGTTTTTTGTACCAGCCTGTAAACATGTTTATTTCTGCAGGATTTTTGGAGTTGACCACAAGTGGCCATTCAAGGAACTGCAGTTTTTTACATAACATAATTTTACATATCTTATATTGACTTTAATGAGACAGACCTTTCTTGGAATATATTCGGTGTAGTTTGCCATCTGCCTGACATTTTTTATGGATTGCTAAAATGATTTTGCCTCAGATAAGTTTGTATTTTGTTCATTATCCCTGTTACACATTTTACGAGTGAATCTGTGACTGAAATGTCCAAGTCCTGGGATATATCAATGCAGAATGGTGATGCTGGATCAAGGCTAGGTGCAATGAAAATGTTGGTACAATATGTAAATCATTATTTATTATTAGTTGCTATTGAAATTACTGACTGCTCCATATTTGTGGAAGGCTTTATATAACCCTGTGTTTGCATGGGCAGATAGGCAGACTTTTTTTAAGGGGTTGCAGGGAGGGATGCTGAATCTTATTTTAGTCATGCGTGGTCAGTCAGGGGGTATTGACATATAAAACTAAAGGCACTGTCCTTGTTTTCAGCTGGTGTGGTTCAGGTTCAATAATGCCTCAGAAAGATCAAGAGAGAAAGACAGAAATAAGGAAAGGCTCCTGCTGTGGTGCACACTGGCGGCACAGCGGGCGAGCCGTCATAAGAATCTTCTTTAGAGTTGTGTGCACACAACTGTTAAGGTCTACAAATGTAAAAGGATCAACTCTATCGCTATTTCAAAACCCAGAAACAACAAAGATTGAGAAACTAACAGCTTTGTTCATTGTATATAGGTATAAGTTTATATAGCTATATTTTATGTCTCACGCTGCAGATTTGGTGCCTCCAATCTGTTAGCTAGTAAAACTACATAGTAGCAATGAAGCGCTACGGGCAGCCACACATAACCCAAAACAAACAAACAAACAGAAGATATGTAAACACTTGCAGACGATGGCTAAAACAACACCACACACCTCTTATTCTTTTTATCGTAAAGAAAGCTTCATCACTAAAATCTAAATTCAAATGTGAATAATTGAAATTGCTATTGACATTGTGACTTCTCTTCTCGTTCACTGATTACTGTACAAATCTTGTATGGACAGAAGTGAGACAGGAAGCTGCGTACAGGTTTAGGAAGATGCTGCCCCCTCGCAAGATCAACACCGTGGGCCCTCAAGCATTTGCGAGGGATAACACACCGATTTCAGATCAGTGCTCAAGGGCAAATCTGTCCTACTCTGTCTGTACATGATGGGTAAGGCCTCGACCCTGGTGTCATACATTGTCACAGCGCAGAACTGATGTAGGAGACAAAATAAAAAAAGGAAAACTTTTTTTTTTTTTCACGAAAGCAATGCTTTTATAGAAACAATTTCAGGATGTCAAACAGCACAAGGACAAGCACTCAAAAGGGGCAGAAGAAGAAGTACTTAATGGTTCGGAAAGGAAGTCAAAAAAGCAAAATGGCGCCTTTAAATGATGATTGAGTCTCTTTGTGCTTTTGTAGTTAGTCAGCCGATCCACTAGGGGGGCCCATCTTTGGGGAGTTTAAAGAGATAAATAGAAAGAGAGAGAGAGAGAGAGAGAGAGAGAGAGAGAGAGAGAGAGAGAGAGAGAGAGAGTGCCACTGCTTCCTGGCTCTTCTTTTTAATATTCAGGAAGCGGATAAAAATGGCGTGTCATTCAATGGCACCTGTGTCAACTGATACCAGGCAACAAACTATAAACAGGAAAATCGCAATCGGATCATACTCATAAACAAAGACTTCATTTCATATTGAAAGTTTTTAAGATTTCATATTTCACTGCATCGTCATCATCATCATCATCATCATCATCATCATCATCATCATCATCATCGTCATCATCACTATTCTAGCACGACAGCGTGACACATATTATAAATCATTACAGGCATTCACTCTCATCACGGAGTGCAGCGCAGAAAAGCTTAATATATTACTCTGTGTCTCCTCCATTATAAATAGCTCTTGATCAGGACTAAATCTTGGCTTGGGAGGTCGGATAGCACCTTCCTGTACAATAACACTCCCTGGTGGATTTGATTTGGTCTGATGTGAACACATACATTTTACAGTAGAGGGCTCAGATTCTAGGCTGTGCTTTGCTGAAAGGCCTGTCCGTCAGTCAGTGGCATTCAAACCACTGTGAGTGAGTGGAAGTGTGGATGATAGGATACACTTTGAATCACGTTGGGATCGGGCTACAACCGCTGAGATTGACCGTTTGCTAAAGCCCACCCCTGACCAGCGACTATCCAATCAGCTTGGCAACCATAAGTAGGCATGACAAGCCTGTCAAGTGTGCATGGGGCTGTCGTACAAGCTGCATTTAATGAGTTTGAAGGGTCAAGTCATTTACCCGAACATTAACATCCATATCAACACCACCTTTCTCTTCCTCTCTCTCACCAGTTGTGGTACCGTGTGTACTTTGTATATATTTTGTCCACCTTTGATTTGTCATATACTTCTATCTCCTTTTTGTTTACCATTAACAATCAATTATCATGATTTTATGAGTAATATGTTGAGTAATAGTGAGATATATCTAGACATTTTGTCTAGATATATACTCTATACAAACAAGTTTGTTAGCTAAGTTAGCTTGATAAGCTTGCTAGCTACAACTGGTGAAATCGCAAAAGTTGCTAGTTCAGTCCACAAAATCAATGGTTGCTGGTTAAAAGCTGTTTTGTCTACTTCTGTTTGACTTCAAGGACTCACTGTTTCCGAAATCATTGCAGTTTTGATGGTCAATCTGCCACCTTTATCAGTGTAAACAATGTATGTGCCATGCAACAACGGAAAGGCACAGCAACAGTAACTAACGTGGCCGGCGCTTAGCAAACGGTCAATTGTGAAACTGTAGACTCTTATTAAAAAGTAGAGTATCCCATTTATTAGGCATTGTGATCCCAGGGGAAATATGTTGGGTCTACAGCAGAGAGGCTAGAATGATAATGATATGGGTGATTTTGGTCATTTAAACTTATGAGAATTGGATTGTCTTTATTTCACCGTAGCATGGCATAGAAAATTGATTGATTGGCTGATGTCGGGGCATAAAACAACTGCTTGTTTGAAAAAGCAATTTTGCTCTAATCAACTCAAATGATTTCATCAAAAATATTCCCAGCCTGAAAATACAACATTTTACCCAGAAGATCACAATACGACCCGCTCCGCTGATGTCTTGGATTTGTAGATGATCGGTTAAACACAAGATAGAGATACCAAGCCTTGTTATATTATGGGAGTGTCCAGATTACGTGCTTAGAAAATCTTCTGAATCAGTTGCTGACACTGCTACGCCTGTGTCCACACAGTTATGTAATACCCATACAGCTTGTCTGTGCTGCAGCTCAGCAGTGTCAATCAAAGAAAATTCAAACTTCACTGACGTCAAAAATTTGAACTCTTCATCTTCATTGCCATCCATGCGTAGTCAGGTTTGTACTGAGCAGTGCTGGTGCTATCCTTCCTTCCCTCCCTCCTTCGTCTCCTTCTCCTCATCTTCCTCTCAGTAGGAGGGGTCAGTGGCGGTCATAGGCGGAGGCTGTCGCAGTGGCAGCAGGGCCCGCCCCCCGTGATGTTGCACTGTAGTAGTACGGTGACCCTGGGAAGAAACACAGCAGCTAATGCTTCATTTGGTTCTCTCAAGTGAGACGAAAGAATGAAATGAAAATGAAAGAGAATGGAAATGAATTTTGTTAAAAGATTAGTCCAGTTTAATTACAACTTAGGCCTTATTTCTGAAGTTCTGGCCTCATTTCCATTGTTTGTTATGAGCAAATGATCTAAGCTAATTCAATTTCTGGCCAAAGCTGATATGACCAACGTGTTGCCCCCAAATCCAGTAGATGCAGAGGAACATTTGCATCCATTTAGAGTCCTGTTTCTACCAATGTGACGAATTTAAGTCTAGCTCTGTTTAGGTCTCCTCCTGAGGGAAATATCTGGCTCTCTAGCTGCTAAACACTCAGCTATATTCACCAGCTATTTGCTAACACTAGCCTACCTACTTTCTGTCGGTCTGCTACATCTGGAGACGAGATGATGAGACAACAGTAAAGTGTAGGGCCTTAAAAGGAATATAAATAGTTAAGAGATGCTAATATGCTCCATCGATCTGAGGGTAACATCAGAGCCAGGTGGTAATTCTCTCTGTTGATATTGTTTTTCTGTTTTTCTGCCTTTTTGCCTGCACACCTGATATGTTGGGATGTGCATACACTACCTTGAAGCAGTTCCTGCCCATGTTTCTTTCCTCATTTGACTCCTGTAACAATTTCATCAAGTTCACAGATCTGAGCAATTAACTTGGCCAGTGCACTTTTTTTTTTATTACCGATAGGCATGATAGTTAAAATGAGAAAAATAAGACCCGAGTTGTAATAAATCTGAATTATCCTTTAACGACCCGAACTTGCTGAAATACAGTGTAAATGTGGAATGAGCAGCTTTAATTTTCTGTTCAGATTATATTTTACTTTGACTGTGAGTAGTGAAAGGCAGGGATGAGATGACATGAGCTGATGAAGCTAATGACAGAAAAAATTAGTGTCCTTGTCATGTACAACCAATAAAATGAACTCAGTCTACTTTCTGACACTCTTCTTTTCTCCCACCTTCACCCTCTCAACCTCTCTCTCTCTCTCTCTCTCTCTCTCTCTCTCTCTCTCTCTCTCTCTCTCTCTCTCTCTCTCTCTCTCACACACACACACACACACACACACACACACACACACACACACACACACACACACACACACACACACACACACACACCATCTAAGTGACAGTCTAAGCTGACACACTGAGTACAGCTCTACTACCGCTGATCCCTTGAGTCTATTCTCTCTTCAGGGAAAAGGTCAATTCAATACTGTAACCCCAAAGACACAAAGTAACCCACACCCACACACCTTAATCCACACACACACCTGTCTCTGTCACTTCCATCAATCAGGCCAGCTGTGTGTTGACAGGTTATGTCTGTCCACAGTCCAGGTAATCTCAGGAGGCTCTTTGGGGAAGTGAGGCATTAAGCCAGTTTGACAAACTATTTAGTTTCAGTCAAGACTTCAAACGCCCTCTCCCCCCTTTCGCCTCTTCTTTTTTAAACTCCCCTTTCTTTCATTTGTCACCTCTACTCTCATCTTTCCTTCGCCACCTTTCCTCTGCATCACAGCCTCTCTGTCCCCTGCCATCAATCTTAAACCTTCCTCCTAACGTGCATCTTGTCCTCATATTACGTGGCCGCTCATCCGTTATCATACTGAAGTTCCTTTACGGTCTCCTTCGTCTTCCCCACCATCATTTTTCCTCATTGCACCTCCTTCTGTACACACACCTGAGTCATCACACATACTCCTTACTCTTTCTTGCTTGCTTTCTCCACCTACCTTGCATCTGTCCTGCCTGGCTGGTGAAGAGACTGGAGGAGCAGCCGATTTCCGTCCCCAGGAGAGACCCATAATCCTGCTGAAACACTGGGGACAGAGGGGTGGAGGGAAGGAAGGAGATGAGAGGTGAGGCGAGGAAAGGAAGGGGGCACACGGCAGGTCAGCTCGGCTCTGGCCCTTCTCACCTATTGACCTTTACACCATCACCCCCTGACCATTTCACCTTTAATCGTGACCCCTAAAATGGCTCCCTAGACAGCGACTTTGACACTGACTGTTTTCCTCTTAAACACTGATGCAGATTTTGTGGAGACAGTGATTGGGATGTATTTCAGAATCACATCAATCATGGATTTTAGCAGGTAAAACTGAACTTCATTTTCAAGTGATAGTAATTGATGGATTTTGCATTAGTGGTACTGATGCACTAAACGAGACTGTGAAAGATGCACTAGCTTCTAGCTAGTGGTAAAGTGATCAATATGGGTATTTCATATATGTCATTTTATATCAGGGTATTGATACATACAGTGATATAACACATTTTCTGGAAAATTGGTTGAGAAATTATGAATATACTTTTTGTTTTCGGCAAACCCAGTAGATAAAATACCTGACATAACAAGGTACTCTGTCACATTGATGCACAAACCATATAAAAATCCAATACCTTATAAAGCAGTCCTGCTCACTGATTCGCAGCATTATCCGCAATGGCCTCATATCCCCAGTGATATTAAAGGGATGAGTAGTGCAGTATAATTGACATGGCAAAATCTCTGATATGCATATATATATATGTATATATACACTGCCATATCTCCCAGCCCTAGTGCTAAAGTAGAAGTAACATTTTGCGACATGAAAGAAAAAGTTGAAATCGTTGAACAGAAGACATCATTTTCTGTATTTCTGGTGCTCGATTCTGCCGTCACACGTCTCTCCAGGTCGTCTGAGAACATGTTTTTAAGACTGTTGTCATGCCTTATTGCTTTAAAGGTGAATATTTTCATATAAACTAATATTGCCTGCTCATTGTAGTCCAGTGACACTCTGGTTCCATCCTAAATGTTAATGTGAGGGTGGCTGCATCAAAAATGAAAAACAAAAAAAGACAACTTCCTCCACAATAACTGCAAAACATGAAATCCTGCAAATCCCAAAATGCAACACTGATGATTTATGCAGATAAATGTCCATTAATCTGCCCCCCCGTCCCCCTTCCCTCTCTGTCTTCCATTTTCTTCAAATCCATTCACACCCTAAATTGCCAGTCTTTTAAAAGTCATTAGTATGTCTGTGATGTATTGTACTGTATTGTACAATACAGAAAGAAATGTAATATAATGAAAAAATGAACAGTGGAGCATGTAAGATACAGCATATTACAAGAGAGTATTAGAGAGGCTGGAACTGGGATGTGAGGTAGAGTGAAATGAAATTCATTGATACAATTATTGATCTAGTTCTGGTCAGCAGGACAGAGACCTACCTAATAAGCTGGGGTTGGGAAATCTCCACGATTCATTGTATGTGGAATACTGGGGATGGGAATATGGACTTCCAGAAAAATCTCCCCCTGAAAGGAAACACAAAACAAGAAGCAGAGCATGATTAGAAACAGAAGAGGATGGAGGGGATGATCCTTTCTGCTTCCTGAACAGTTCATTAGAAATTGGGTGTTTTACTGAGTCCTTA
>NC_092057.1:14653799-14666299 GCF_039877785.1 Chaetodon trifascialis
AAAAAGCCAAGTTCGTCCACCAGAGTTTATTTTTGAATATTTTTGAAATTTCCAGCTCAGAACAAAGCTTTGTGGTGGTTCTGGGTTTTTGTGTTGCTTGAAGGAGATTCAGGCATCTGGTGTCTCGCTCTCTCTCCCTCTCTACTGTGCAGGTTGGAGGTGTGGCTGGCAGGTGTGTTGAGCAGCAGGCAGCACAGCTGATCTGCATGCAGCAATCATGCACACCATACTTAAGATGAGCGTTTCTTCCTCCTTCTTGCCAGATTGATTTTGTCACCCTTACGTAGACTTGGATTTTGTGGGGTCTGGTGAGGCGATGCTGTTGCGCTGCAGCTGCTGTTTGAACTGAGACTATGACTGTGAACTTTGACTCCTGCCTGCCCGCCTCCTTAGTTTTGGACTGTTGGTTTGCGGGACACTATGTTTATTTTGGTTTTGTGTTAAACTAGTTTTTTCCTCCTGCGGGAGTGGCTTTCTGTTCTTGGCTTTTCATTTCTTGTATTAAACCATTAAGTGGCCTTCCTGAGTTTTGTCCTCTTTGCTTTAGCATTTTGAGTCAAATGACTTGGTGGTCAAAAGACCTAACAATCTTGCTCACAGGTCAGTCATGCTAGCGGCTCTGAGAAGCTGTATTTTGGCACAATGGTGCTTTAAGCTAAATGCTAATGTCAGCATGCTAACGTGGTCACAATGACGATAATTAGCACTAAACACAAACCAGAGCTGAGGCTGATGGTAGAGTCATTTTGCAGGTTTTTTGTAAACTATACAACCATAAACGAAATTATTAGAAATGTTACCATTTTTTTATAATATTGCCGCTATATTAAAAGTGAAGGGACAAAAGGGGGAACTATCCATTTTAAATTGTTGAGATATTGCGCTCAAAAACCAGAAATGCCAACCTGCTGGTGGCACTGACACATTTGGATATATCCTCTGGGGATCATGAATGTCTGTGCAAAACTGAGATATTGCAGTTTGGACCAAAGTAGTGGAACAACTGCCTGACATTGTCATTCATTGAGCCGTGCTGATAATGCAGCTGAAGGTCTAATTGAAGGGATCCTTATCAAAAATGCTTATCTATGTTTTGTGTTAACAAATGACAAATGACGCTTGATTGTGATTTTTTTTTAAAAATGTCACTATATCGGTCTCAAAAATCTGGACAGGCTTTACTGGAACAAAAGAAATGGAGTTAATTTGAGGAAGGCGAGTAAGCAAAGAGAAACGTGTGGTAACTAATCAACCGAGGCACCGACATCTCATCCTCTCATATTTCTGTCCCCTTCACTTAATATTTGCCACTTCACCTCCCGCTCTACTTGTGTTTCTCTCTCACAGATCCCCTCTCCAGTCCAGCCTCCTGTGTCCCTCTCCGCCTCCTCTCTCCTGTCTCAGTGTAGTAAAGTTTTTCTCTGCGTTTGACGCGACAGCGAGGCATTAGTGCAGACGGGCTACTCATCCGCTCAGGGTCAGTGCACAGGGCAAGGAGGAGAGGGAGGAGAGGGTGGAAGAGAGGAGAGATGGACTCTCTACAGCCCAACTTAGAGGGGGCAGACAGGGCCAGATCCTCTGAGGCGCGTGTGTTTGTGTTTCTGTGTCTGTGCACGCGCTGTATTTGTGCATATGTATGCCAGTTGTGTTGATGTATCTGTTCTCCACAGCTTTGCCGTAGAGGTCAACGAACAAGTACAAGTCTCCTTTGTGCTCACTTGAGCTACAGATGAACACGCATCCTCTGCCTCTCTTTCTCTTTGACTGTCTGCTACTATCTGACTCCTCCACATCAAGCAGCCATCAGAGCAACATATGTCAAACCTGGAGGGAATTGAGGGTTTACAGTGTGTCCCTTTGCACTCGAGTGGACTAGGCTGAATTGAGGGGTAAAGGAAAATGCCCTGCAGATTTGGAAAGGCATCAGAAATGAAGATTGAATGTGTAAATGTTGCTCTACAGCGTGTGTCCGGTGTATCAACACTTCAAGGATGCAATAACATTGCGTCAAACACAGAGACATCTGATCCCCTAGAGGGAGCTCTATTCTGAGGGAAAAGACAGGCAAGGAAATGCATGCATAATATTCAGAGGGTGTATGTGTGAATATGAATGTGTGTGTTTGCATGCATAAGCAGAAATGGAAATTTTTTTCTCTCTCTCTTTTTCCCTCTGTCTCTCTCTCTCCTGACTTGAGCAGGTAATATTCCTCAGTGGTTTCAGAGGGCAAAAAAAGAGCCCTTTCCCAGATATCCCAAATCCCCAGCTCTATGATTCCCCTCATTACAGATGGGAACGTCGAAGCCTTGTCCAAGTGCTCCCTGGTTTGCTCTTAATTAACTGCTGCCTTTCCCAGTGCCCCTAAATGGAGACAGAGGAAGAGACGAGGCTCTCGCCTTTCCTCTGTGCTTCCCACCTTTCTTACCCCCCTTTCCTCTGAGATCCAAAGCACTGAGCTCTTTAAACAGGATCACTTAGACTTCATGTAGCTTCCTTCACTGCTGAGGTTAACTTAAAAGGCATTTGGCTCACTGCGTTTGGAATACAAATTACTGTATATTTTATATGTAATACTGAGGTCAGACCTGTGCACCGGGCTTGATTTTATTGTTTATTACCTGTGATCAACCAAGAAAAAAAAAAGCATCACACCAGCCCCTGAATACAGAAAGATCAGCACCCATTAGCTCCAACTTAGCATTTTATAGTCTCACCCAATATTTGACTCCAACATTTCATGATTGGTTGTTGTTCAGATGCAAAAGGAAGCTTAATGCACTTGGATTTCTTGTAAGTTTTAATGGGAATTTAGTAAAAAATCAACTTTGATCAAATATAACTGAACAGGGCATGAAGCTAATGTTCCTGACGAACCCCACAAATAAAGAAAGGGGGCTCAAAATGCACACTGTTCAACGTCTGGTGTCAAAATATTAGAAATCTCTTTTCTGGAGCATCTAATTTTGTCTCTTTTTTTCATATAATTAGATTTCTTTTTTAATCAGGTAACAAAAAGTCAATTTCAGGGCAGAGATGCAGTTATTGGTAGGACGTATTTCTTACCTGGAACAAGTGAATAGGACTGTGGACCGGACACACTGGCTCCCAACTCTGCCCCTGTACCGGGATTGGCCAAGCTGTTCTTCATCTCGTCCAGTCCACCAGTTAGCGAGGCCATGGTTGTATAATCTGATGTCTGGGCAGAGGCAGGAAGTGGAGAGAGAATGAAAGAGAACAAAAAGAACAAATCATGACATTTCCTGTTAGATACAACGTGAGTATACTGTAGTGCTGGATGTTGCTTACAGCTGTGATCAATCTGTTTTTTATATCCTGCTACATTTCCAACAAGCTGCTCCTTCCTCATAGCAAAGAGCAATGAAGCTTTAGTATGAACACACACACACACACACACACACACACACACACACACACACACACACACACACACACACATACAGAAACACACCTACAGCTGAGAGTTTATTGATCTGTTTACAAAGACAGGGATTTACTGTACAACCAAGTCCAACAGTCTATAACCACAGGATCAGCTCGCTCTTTCTCTTCATCTCTCCTCTCTCACCTTCACAAATACACACTCACCTACACATCATACACATTGCACACATACAAACACACACACGCGTGCAGTGGCATCGCAGAGACCATGGCTAACAGAAAGCCTCTTGTCTCCCCAGATACCAACAACAATAAGAACTGTGATCATCTCAACGCACGTACATACAGACTCCCAGTGCTCTTAACACACACACACACACACACACACACACACACACACACACACACAGAGTCTACACAAGTTAAAAACATAAGATGAGAAGAAGAGACTGAAATGACAAAGCAATATCTGGTTGTTGTTGGTTTTTATTCTCTGTCCAGTTCTCTCGAGGATCTTCTAAAAAGTAAGACCTTAAAGCTACAGGGCAAATGAAAACAGAAACAGAGGTCACAGTTTTTTGCAAACATACATGTCTAATCAATAATAATAAATAAAGACTGTTTAATCCAAATGGTTTATTGGTGGTGTTAAAAAAATTCTTCCTTCTAACTGCCACATCTCTCCAAATGTTTATATCCATACTGCCAGTACCAAACCAAACCTCTTCTGATTTTACATGTGCCATAAATTACTCTTGTACCATAAAATAGACAGAATGTCATTAGAAAACACTGATTCTATATACTTATACTATATATAATGTCCTTTGGACCAGCCGAGTTCATGCAGACAAAATCTTGAGGTGGCCTCTGACAGTCTGGTTGGGCCTGCTTTCTCTCACTCTCCCAAAATGCAGACAGATAAATGGATAATGGAAACCGTCCCCTCACCTCTGTCTGACCCTAACACAAACCAATGACCCATCCATCCTCATCTCTCTGCCAGTGTGAGTTGTGTGTGTGTGTGTGTGTGCGTGCGTGCGTGTGTGTATGTGTGGTGATTAAGAGTGATGGCACTGACACTGATGACCAACTATATATAGATTAACCACCGATTCTCAGGGCCGCGACACTCATGATGGCCAAATGACCTGTTCTGTGTGTGTGTGTGTGTGTGTGTGTGTGTGTGTGTGTGTAAATCATTAAATTTTAGGGTGAAGGCTTGGGTTAAGGTTAGTAAATGGAAATCTAACATACTGTCAAACTGCTCTTAACACAAAAAATGTGACACTTTTACACTATAAGTGAAAATCACTTATCACTTAAGTATTTATGAGGTTAATTGATCTGCAGATCAGGGGCTCTGCGGTTAAAAGCCACTGATTAGTGATGATGCTGATGGAAGACTGAACACTTCTAGCTTAGAGCAGGTTGGTCTTTATTTGCAAGGCTGGTGGTTTGATCACTGAGCTCCTCCCAAAGTGTCTGTGAATGCAAATTTCTTCATGGAATGGATCCCCTCCTCTCTTTTCTGTGTGTTACCGCTGACCTGTGTGTGCATGTGTGTGTGTGTGAGTGTGTGTGGACACTAATGACAGCAATCAGAATTTCCTTTAGGTGATGAGGTGAGAGTTTTGCACTGACCCTTTTAATACCTCTGCATCTGTGTGTGTATGAGTGTGTGTGGAGGTGTAAGTGTAGGCGTGTGTTTGTGCTCACTGACCTCTTAAACACCCCTGTGCTCGTCAACACACAACACAACCACTGGACTGTGACCTGCCAAATAAGAGCTTACCCAGTACACTACACACACATCTCTCTCTCTCTCTCTCTTTACACTTCAGACACATTTTTAAGCCCTCTTTTCTCTCTGAGCGCCCTCCCCCTCTCTCCCCCCTCACACATCACACCTGTAGTTTTTTTCACCCAATCATACATGCTATCCCTGCAACCCATCCTCCCTCTCTTGGCCGCTCTGTCTTATTATAATGGTGTCTAATGTGTCCATGTATCCATGTAGATGGGGGCCAGACAGCAGCAGCAGCAGCAGCAGAGGAGAAGGGGTCTGCAGTGGTAATTGGCCATGATGAAGTTTGGCCAGTGGGGTGACAGGCCCGCTAAGGAAGATGGATCATTCTCATTCGGCCCCGTAAATGTTGTCAATTCCGCCGCTCATACAGCGCCATCAGCCCTCATCAAAGAGGGGGGACGCAGCTGCCGGGCCGTGGAGGGGTTGGCGTTTGGGGGTGGAGGTGTTGTTGGTGGTGGGGGAGTTGTACAGGACAGGATGGAGGGTTAAAAGAAAAAGTGGCAGGGGGAGTTGGACCTGGGGCAGAAAGAAGGATGAGAGGGAAGAGGCAGTCATAGAAGAGGGGACACATGGATGCATGTGGGAAAGGTGGTGGCTCTTAATAGAAGAGAGTAACATATGGAAAGACTTGCACCAAAGAAAGCCTGGTTCTGTGAGGACAAGACAAGGCCATGTTCAGACCAACCAACCCAGAGAGCTCATCCAGAAAAAAGTTGCACCTGGCATTGGCCAATCAGCTGCAAGCACGCCGACAAAGCTTGTTGTATTCCTTTATAACTTCAGCAGCATAATTGTGCTCTTTACGTCATGAGTATCGGAGTGATTGCTGCTGTGATAACCCTCCAGAGTTGTAAATTTGCTCCCCATCATTACAAACTGCTGTGTTTTCTGTTTTTTTGTTTTTTTGTTTTCTAGGTTATTGGCCTAAACACCAGGTTTAGTTTTTGGTTTGATGAGACATATAAATAGTAATAATGTCTTACTGTAACAACAGATTAGGCACATACCAGTTCTGCATAGAGAGAGGATGATTTGTGTCATTTTGTGTATAACTGATTAGCATTTCAGGCTCTTCTCGTGAAATAAACAGAAGTTTTAAAAAAGCTATAAAAATATACACTGTTTTTAAGATTTACAATACATAAATACAAGTTTCCCATTGGTTGATTATTGCAGATTGCTTTCTTACCCTTTTCTCTCAAAGTCTCTATGAACAACAACGTTGCTAAGCTAGCAAGCTACATCCTAATGACGCAAAATGACTATATATCTGAATAGTCCTTTAATATTACATTATGTGGGCTCAACCTTTGTTCTCTCTCTCACACCCTCTCCCTCAATTACAGCAGGTTGGCCTACTGACTCAGACCTGGGAAGGTAATGGTTTGGTCCAAATTTCACATCAATAACAGATGAGCCCTAATCGGCCCTCTGACACACACACGCATGCACGCACACACGCACACGCACACACACACACACACACACACACACACACACACACACACACACACACACACACACACACACACACACACACAGAGAGAGACTGGCTTGCCCTATTTGCATAATAGTATTTCCCTTTTTCTCCATTCCCCAAATAGCTCCCGATTTCTCCATCTCTCTCTCCCTCTCTCCACATTGTCTTGTGTACTCCTGATGGAAAAAGGCTTGACTATAAACAAATACAATTCCCTCAGAGGCCCACAAACTGAGACAGGGATTGTGGGGAAGGAATTCATCTGCGCTCAAAGTGAGCATGGCAGCAGTGGGAAGGATATTCATTTCCTGACGAGCCAGATGGACCTCAACACTGGGGAGAGGCTGGAAAAGTTCATACATTTTGAATGAAAAGTTGGGCATTTTGTTAAAAAATTTGAAATTCTATATTATTTTGTTGGTGGTTAATGATTACTTTGTTGTCCCAGAGAACAGACAGAAAACAAAGTGAATTTTACAATGGCATACAAAGTCAATGGAAAGAAGCAAATGGGCCAGATTCGATCCCCTGAGCCACGCCCAGTCCCCCTGGGTGTGCGTGCACTGAGGCAAAGACGCCTCTGCATGAGTTGAAGTAGGTTCAACTTGAGCTGAAAATTTTCGCTGATCTTGGGGCTTTATGAATGTACTTCATGAACGTACAGAGATGAGAGAAAATAGAGAAATCAGAGTAAATTTCCACACTGCTACACACATGTTTGCCACATCCATTGCTAGCTAGCGTACAGATCATTCTCATTGGCCATTCGGGAGAAATCAACACAGACTGCACAAAAGGTCCAGTGGTTGAATTCACGCAAATGTCATGAGACAAAAATGACCTTCCCGGGTGCACCGGGTGACATGTTGCAAAGTGTGTTCCAACATCCACTGCCCTGCTGTCAGTAGTACCCACGACAGTAATAAATGAATATTCATCCGCAGCAGAAAGTAGTCCAACAGTGCCCTGCTGTTTTAGGAAATTACTTTTTTGAAAAAACTAGGCCGTAGGAAAGTAGTAGTAGTGTTCATTCAAAGCCTCTTTGACCAGTTTAACCATCTTCATCCTTTAAAATAGATCATCTTTGACCTCTCTACTTCTTTTTAAGCTTTTTGGATGGAGAGAATAACACAGGCTTTCTTTCCATATCCCAGTATAACCGGACTGGTTGGTGCTGGGGTGGGCATTTGGACCCGGGGCAGCATGGATGGGTGGGGGCTCCGTCAGCCCTGCTGATTTATCACCTGGGTAATAGGAAGTGATTGAAGGGAAATTTAAATGAACTCTGTCTGACAGGCACACATGCAGACACACATACGAGCACACACACACAAATTAATAGTGGGACTTAATAGACTACAGGGAGAGGGGGGACAAGAGCAGGAGGGGGCGATGAGATAAAAGGGTGGCTTGTTAGGGAGGAAAGATAAAGAAAAGGTCTGAGACAAACAGCGTAGGAGAGTAACTACTGTTGATGGATAAAATAAGATTTGCTTGTGAGGAACGTGAGCAATTTTACTTTTTATCTATTCCAGCGAGATGAAGGGAGAAGAAATAATGAATGAGGCTCGTGTTTCAGTGCAAGAGAGCTAAAAGATAATGAAGAGCTTGAAATAACTGCTGAAATTACACTATATTAGTATACCATTATAATATACTGTTAGTACATGAAATTGAGCCACTCACACCTCTGTCCTTTTCTCTCTCTGTCATGCACACGCACACAGTAACTCACACTCCATCAAATGCACCCCCACATGCTGCAAAACAGCAGGGCCAAGTCATCTTTTAGGAATGTCAGTCACAACACAGCGTGACCCTCCTTGACCATAACCAGCCCCGCCTCACACACACACACACACACACACACACACACACACACACACACACACACACACACACACACACACCTCAGCCCACATAGCAGAGAGGCTGAGCTGTAGCTGTCAGCGTGTCAGTGTTAGAGGGTATGAGGGTATGTCAATCATTCCCTCTGGGAAATGCAGGCAAGTAAAAGGGGGGGTGGTCGACTTGACAGGATGAGAGAAGGGAGCAGAGGTAGAGGGACAGATAGTGATGTAGATTTGTGTGTGTGTGTGAGAGAGAGTGTGTGTGTGCAAGTGTGTGTGTGTGCACCTCTTTGTAATCACAATGCAGCTCCAGTTTGACCCCATGGCAACCCGCAGTTTAAAGCTCCTATCCCCGACCCCAGTGGCTTGACCGGGCTTAGAGAGGACACTGACCTATGAATCATGGGTATTATAGTCTTGAGTCGTAGTCTATAGAGCTACTAGAGCCAGTCCCTGTCGACCTCTCGCCCTGCGCCACTCCACTCTCCATGTCGGTCAGAGGGAAGTGAATAGGCTAAAAGGCGAAACTCTGCCCTGCGGGTCTAAGGCTGTAGCCTGTATGTGACTCCATATACTACAACTCCTTTAGTGTGTGTCTGTCCTCTTGCCCTTGACATTGACTGAATAAATAAACCTAAAGTAGGGACATCTTGAAAGGTTGTGGAAACAAAAGTGTCATTTTAAGAAGTTGGCAAAATGTTTCTTTAATATTGACTGCGGGCTGCGGATTAGAGGACATCTGAGAAAAGGTAGAGAGAATACAAATGCTAGCTTGTTGTTGTTTTGTTATTCAGCGTATTACTTACACCTGTCTATTTCACTCAGATTTACATTAACTCACTGCTGGGAAAGGGCGGGAGGTCAATTTAGATGCAACATCAAGACAAACAGACACACCCTTTCTCGCTCTTGTTTTTTCATCTTTTTCTCTCACATGCAAACAACACACACATATGCAGCACATTCCCAAGATGCATCAGCATGCGGACAGCTCCATTGCCGTCCCTGAGCAGCAGGAAGTGAGGTCATAATGAGAGCTAGGTCAATATGCTCATTAACCCCTGCAGTGTATCTAGATAATAGGAACATCAATAGGCCAGGCCTGACTGGGTCTCTGTATCAGACCACAGAAGCTCACAGCAGTCTGTCAGACTAACAGAGAAACAGGCCTTGATACTGACATTTTCAGATGAAAGTGAAAAAACATCATGAAACAAGCAGAAAAAAAATCTATCAGGATGAATGCAATGATTGACATTTCTTCGAAGATATAATTAGGAACATTTAAATTGGATTTTCATTATGCAATCTGACTAATGTCTTCAAGATTGGCATGGCATGGCAAGGCATAGCAGGCAGTACAGGCATTCAGCTAAAAGCAGAGGCAAGCTTTTCATCCAGCACCAAAGATGAAAGACAGGGCACTGTTGGTCTATGTAAGCTGTCCTAATGAAGTTGATTTTGCCCTTAAACTTAAGGCTGCAAGGGTGTCTATAAAAATTAGTATTAACAACATATTTGCACAACCCTGATTCGAAAAAGTTGGGAAACTGTACAGTAATAATAACAACAAAAATGTGATGACTTGCAAATCCTTTTTGTATATGCTCAATTGAAAATAGTACAAAGACAATATATTAAATATTTTCTCATCAGCTTCATTGATTTTTAGAAATATCTGCTTATTCTGAATTTGATGCAGCAACACTTTGGAACAGGAGCAACTAAAGGCTGGGAAAGATGTGGAACGCTCCAAAAACACCTGTTTGGAACATTCCACAGGTAAACAGGTTCATTGGTAACAGGTGAGAGTATCATGTTTGGCTCAGTCGTTCACAAGCAAGGATGGAGCGAGGTTCACCACTTTGTGAACACCGGATTTTATAAAGGATGTTGCTACATCGGCTTAGGAACACTTTGTAAATCTGTTGTCAGTAAACACAGTTTGTTTGCAAATGACTGCATTCTGGTTTTATCTATGTTTCACACAGCGTCCCACGTTTTAGGGGTTTCAGGGTTGTAGATCAAACTTGTCTATCGATTCACAAGTAACATACTGAGCTAACTGCCCTCCATGATACATAATCCTTAAAATGTCAAAATGTACATGAATTTAGTCTCATTACATGCTCCTCTTTGCTTTGTATTTCACTCTGTTTTCCTTTGACGTATTAAGTATGTATTTGGCACCTTTGACCAGTAGTGGAACCAAACATTTTTCATAGGGATGGCCAGGCAAAGACTACTTTATACTTTGGGCTGGTACAGAAAAATGTCTTGCTTAATTGACTGCTATATGAGCACCAAATTTACAAGTACATTAAGAGATTTGATTGCATTATATAGATGACATTATATTTTATTAGACAAGATTCACTTGGAACTAGAAACTAGAAATAACATCACAAATTAAAGCATTAGCAAGGTGTAGCTATGCAAGTATGTCAATTTGACTTTTTTAACCCATAACAAGGGGGTGGGGAAACAAAACTTGACAGATGCACAGCTAAAAAGCATCCCCAGTAGTGCTGTGGAAATGCACGAGTGGCTCCACACAACAAAAAGAAATGAGAGACCCACAAGGTGGTACAAGGTGGTACTGTGTGTGCTAACAAATTAGCTTGTAGGCCATAGTCTAGCCTGGCCATACCTTGAATCTGCCTGTGCCCATGTCATTCATCAGTTTGCAATGGAAAGTTTTCCCCTGCATTAGTCGTGTTTTTCATCAGCGCGCCCTACAATCTTGTCGACCCTTAACCTGTTCCCAAACTTAGCCTCAGCCCAGAGCCTGCACGGTGCCACGCCCTTACCTTGCCAGAGTCAGGGCTCACATAGAGGTCAGAGCTGGATTGGATTGGACAGGGTGGCTGCCTGTCAAACAGGCGGTCCAATACCTCGATCTGCTGCGGCGAGAACAGCTCTCCTCTCATCTGCTTCCTGAGGAAGTCCCGCCCACTGTGGCCGTGCCCGTTGGCCAGCGGCGACTCCTGCAAACCTGCAGCGAGAAAGGCAGGAGAAAGGAGAAGGGTTAGGAGAGGGGTTGTAAGTGGAGGATATTCAATGGAGGAGTAGGAGAGTGAAAGGAGAAGAGGTTTGAAGAGGGAGTTAAAGTAAAATCCAGTCACAGACGATGACAGAGGAATGAAGGGAGGAGTGAAGGCGTGGGCTGATAAAATAAATCACTGAGGCAGATGTGGAGAGTTTAAGCAAAGTATGGACTCAAATGAACCTCAGTGAGCTGATTTAGGACTGAGTGACTTCATAGATTGTGGAGACTCAGAGAAAGTGCTATACAAATGCAATCCATTACCAAGCACACGCTGTCTCTCCTCCTTGATCTCTCAAAAGTACACTCTCTCCTCTCATACATACACACTTCTTCGTCCTCCTTGTCGTATCACCCATACACACACAGACACACAAATATATATTGCTGTGGTATCAGTATTAGACTGTGAGCTCTCGTATCCTGCAGTTATTGCAAGGCTGAGGGACTGAGCGAGACAATTATAAGAACTCTGAAGAGTCGCGGCCCACAAATGATTAGAAAGAGTGAACGAGAGAAAAAGATAAAGAGAAAAAGGGGATGAGGGTGAAAATCCACCGCTATAGAGCCAATTCATCGCTCCAAACCGCTCCTGAGAGCCTATTTTAGTCCTGGGGGTCACTGTGTGTGTGTGTGTGTGTGTGTGTGTGTGTGTGTGTGTGTGTGTGTGTGTGTGTGTGTGTGTGTGTGTGTGTGTGTGTGTGTGTGTCCAGTGGCAGGGGGAGTGATATGACAGACAGGTGGAGATGGGGAAGGGGCTTCAAATATATATTTTTTTCCATTTGGACTGAAAATACAGATCCATTTACGCCAGACTGGGATTCTAAAGTAAAAACAAGGAGTGACATAGAAAGAAAGAAAGAAAGAAAGAAAGAAAGAAAGAAAGAAAGAAAGAAAGAAAGAAAGAAAGAA
>NC_092057.1:15288799-15308799 GCF_039877785.1 Chaetodon trifascialis
AACTTTTTAGGAAGTCCTTCTTCTCTGGCCACGCTTCCTTTGCGATGTACACAATGCTCTATTTAGCAGTGAGTATTTCTATCTACCTCTCTGTCTATCGATGGCTCTCGCTTTCACGCATATTCTCACATACACTCACAAACGCTGGCAAGCACAATTTACTGTCTCTCCATTTTCCTATTACCACATCTCGACAAAATCAGGGTAGCCATCATCAGTCCAGTTAGCAGCAGAAAGCGAGGGAATGAAAGAGGAGAGGGAGAAAGAGACGGACTGAAAGGAGAAATGGGACAAACAGAGACAGCTTTGTTCAGCTGTGGGAGGAGTGTGACCTCGCCTCACTGCCTCGCTGCTCTCCTCTATTGTGTGTGTGTGTGTGTGAGTTTGTGTGAGTGCGTGCAAGCTCCTGCATTTATATGTGTTTATGGTAGCCTGTGTGTGTCCATGCCAGTGCCTGCATATGTACATGCAGCATGTTAATGTGTGTGCCATCTTTTGTGTGCACACTCTTGCTTGCTTGCTGGCTTGCTTGTTCATGATTACGTCCTCCAACTGTTGCTCGTCTTTATGTTAAATTACATTCAGTGTGAGCAAAAAGGGAAGATGAAAAACACCAATAAGCACCAACAAGATTGTCTTTGTTTTTAGCAAATCTTGAGATCTGGGAAGCTCCATAAAGTGCACCAAACACTGTGCAGTGTACATAGATATATCTCGTGTATCTGGAGGGAAATTGTGTCTATGTTCACATTTAATTGCCAGATAAAAGCCAGTACTTAAATAATGACCAAACCAATTGCAAGTAATTAGTTTTAGAGCAAGAAGAGCACAGCAAGAAGGTTGCTGGTTCGATTCCCCGGTGGGGCCTGTCTGTGTGAAGTTTGCAAGTAATTAGTTTTAGATAGCATTTCTGTTAGGGGCTGCACAGTGGCACAGCAGGTAGTGCGCGTGCCTCACAGCAAGAAGGTTGCTGGTTCAATTCCCTGGTTGGGGCCTTTCTGTGTGAAGTTTGCATGTTCTTCCCGTGCATGCGTGAGTTCTCTCCAGGCACTCCGGCTTCCTCCCACAGACCAAAAACATGCTCATTAGGTTAATTGGTGACTCTAAATTGCCCCTAGGTGTGAGTGTGAATGGTTGTGCGTCTGTATATGTTGCCCTGCGATCGGCTGGCGACCGATCTCACCCGTTGACAGCTGGGATAGGCTCCAGCCCCCCCTGCAACCCTGAAAGGGATAGGCGGTATAGAAAATGGATGGATAGCATTTCTGTTTTCATAGACTCTCAAAAACAATGCTGGCAACACAGATGGGCAACTGACACTGAGTCATAGCCTCTCAGGGGGCTCCAGATTCACCATGTGGCAATTCAAATTAAGTGTAAAACATAATATAAACCAAAATAAAAGGAGTCTTAGGGCATCAACAGCATTATTACTATAATCTTGGGGGTCTGTCTTGGCCGTGACTTAAAATCTAGTAGTTATTTTACTATTAGACTTTTTGTTTTAGTTGGTGCATTGTTATGTTTCATGTAGGAATTGGACTCAATAGCAGACACAAAACAAACACTCAATAATAACTAACACACATAGCACTGGTGACTGGCCAACAGCACCACGAAGCAGCGGAAACAATGTGGCGACGAGTCTTCAGCAGTCCACAGTCTTTATACTGTGCTGATTGTGACGAGTCCCAGCTGAGTAGGAGCCGGCTAACAGCCACCTGGAGAACCACGCCCAGCCTCTGCCAAAAAAGGAAGCACAGGAAACACTGCCCCACACCAATTTCTTCAAACCACCGCATGCATTTTACTGCTGTACATCCTACTGTACACACACATCACAGTGAGTGGTATGACATCACTGTCCGTACTGATGTAATTAGTACTGAGTTCGCATTAACATAAGTTGCACCAAGAGCAAAAAAGACAGATAGAATATGATAAAATATACTTAGACCGAGGAAATCAGGAATATAGGCTTTGTTATAAATACTCATTACCTAGTAAGTAAAGGGGCCGGCTACTGTTTAAGAACTGTCACATTTCAGCTACATTTTCTTTGAAGGACTTTACGTTAAATTGTGCTAGTCCAGTTGTACCAGGATAGTTTTCCTTAATGTTCAAATATACCCATTACTGAATAATAAATTACTGGTCATCAGTTACAGTAACATCATGTTTGTTTTTGTCCTGTAGTTTTACCTGCAGGCGCGGCTGACATGGCGTGGAGCTCGGCTGCTGAGGCCGGTGCTGCAGTTCTTCCTGGTTCTGCTGGCAGTCTACACAGGTCTGACCCGCATCTCAGACTACAGGCATCACCCGTCAGATGTGCTAACAGGCTACGTACAGGGAGCCCTCACTGCTTACTGGGTGGTCAGTATACCTTGCCTGCTTGTTTTTGTGCACATCCACATGTCAGCATATAAATTTTATGGTTGGGCATTTGTTTGTGTGTTCCAGGCCTTCCACATCTCATCCATGTTTAAAAGCTCGAGTTCAGACCTGTCCCCCACCGAGACTCTGGACAGTCCCTTGTCACCCCACCATACTGTCTGCTAAACATCACCCCAGCAACACCCACCTGCTGCCTGTAGTCTGCTTCCAATGGACAAGTTTTAAAGAATGTGAGACCATTTCCTGTGAAGTCAAACCACATACCTCAGTATTCAGACTCTGTGAGAGAGAGAGAGAGAGAGAGAGAGAGAGAGACAGAGAGAGAGAGAGTGACAGAGAGAGAGAGAGTGACAGAGAGAGAGACAGAGAGTAGAGCTTGTGAGATACTGCATGTGGGTCAAAAGAGAAAATATATGAACTGAGGGAAAGGGAGAGGGAGGGTGCTATATTGGCTGCTCGGCTGGTGTGTTGCGTAAGCAGCCCGAGCGCTCGAGCTGTGTCCTTGTGACTGACCTTAGCTTCACATGTGAAACTTACCTGTGAGATGAAACGACTGAATCCTGAACACACAGCAACCACTACTACTCTATACATCACCTGTAAATATATACAGATTTTGTACAACTCGAATGATACTGTAAAAGCACTTTTCCATGTTAGTATTATTAACTACCACTTTGTTATGATTTGTGTAGGATGAAATGTATTTTATACAATGTGTGATATATCATGTAGATTTTTTTCATAAGCCCTGTGAATGTAATGGCATTGAAGGAAAGCACAAATAGCGAGAAAGCAACTCATTTTCCTAATGTGTTGTAGTGTTTAGATGTGGTAGGATGTGTCCGTCCTCCTGTGAGCAGTGTGTGTTGTATTCCTAGATTATTAGTGACAGAGGCACAATAGATATAATCCATGTTTGAAACATAAAGACGCTACTAGTTCTCGAACCTTCTTTCTTATAATGCTAATGTATGTTGCAAGACTACTTACTCGTCCAAGAGCACAGATCATTAAAGAAAAATGTGATTTTTTTTTAAAAAAAAAAACCTCTCTAAGTTCAGTTTGTGACATTTTGTTCTACATTTCATACATATTTTATATACAAACATTTACCACATACATTTTTTAGATGTTGTAGCATAATCCTTCAAATGATGATCACTGTATATCCTAAAGTTCAAAACTGTCCAAAGCTGTTTGGCCACTTTTAATACAAGACTGATATATTATCACCTCACTTATATAGAGTCGATAGCAAATAGTTATCTATTAGCAAATGAGCAGACGCATTCAAAGTTGTGTTTCTGGTCCCCCAATGAATATACAGTAAGCATAATAAAACTTTTAGCTCTATTTTTTGGTCTCCACCAGCCACCTGAGAAAAATATTTAGCTCTTTAGCTTCTAAATGCTCCACTATGTTCACCAGGTAGCTGCTAACTTTAAGTGACTGGATTTATCAGAGCATGTTTCCCATGAACAGCTGCCTGAGGTTGAGGTTGTTCAGAGCAGACTGAAGCAAAAACGCCGAGCTGGAGCTGAGCTGCGGAGTCGGGAGATGATTCTCTGTGGGTTTCTCACAGTGAGCAATATGTTTCACAACTGACATTTATTTTTTTTCCAACTTATTTTTCGCATTTTCAAGATATCATTTTTGTGCTGACCCAAAGTCCACGCAACTGCAGTTCAACTCCTACAAATGCATTCGCTCTAATTTATTCATGGACCATATTTTTCTCTCTATCTGTCCTGTGCTGACTGTTCTGTCCTGTTTACCTTCTTGGATGTGCATTCTACTTTGTCTATAATATGATTTTGAAATATCCTTCACCAGTGGTAGAAGAAGTACTCAGATCATTTACTTAAGTAAAAGTATTAAAGCCACAATGTAAAATTACTTGGTTCAAGTATACCTAAGTAATAGTAGAGAGGTATTGCCATGAAAATATACTAAAAAATATCACTAGCACTGTTTTATAGATGTGTAAGAGGCATCTCAGCTTTGAGGCTATAAAATTGTAGTGCTGCTTGAGGTGGAGCTCATTTTAGCTACCTTGTAAACTGTTGCATCATATGATAAAATCATTGTATGCTTAGTGTAACTAGTAACTGCAAAAAAACAAGTAAGATGTACAATGTTTCCTTTGAAATGTAGAAGAAGATCACAGAAAATTGAAGAACTCAAACGAAAAACAAGTAGCTGAAGTACAGTACTTGTACCTGTAGCAGCATTTTAAAATCTTTTTATTTGTCTTCTTCAGTTTTTCTCTTCATCACACACCTCTTCAGTCTCTCCTCCCCCTCATTTTCCACTGCAGATTCCTTTCTTTCTCCTTTATCTGAAACCCTCCTTCTCTCCGTACATCCACACAAAGAGAAAGACAGGAACATTTATTTCACATGTTTACTTGAACTTCAATAGCAATACAAGACAATCAGAACACTTGAGGTCGATATGTACAAGGATCTCTGGGGGTTGCAGAAAAGTTCTGAGGTTTTATATGATCTCTGGCTCCGGAGTCAAGAGTTCTGTTGCTATGACAAACTCCATCACCAACAGTTAGTGGCAGGTGGAGGGGGCGGGGTTTGGTCTTCATGTGAAAATGGGATTGGTCAAGAGTTCAAAATCAGTCAGAGGGGATGTGTGTAAGAGGCCCCCCAGTTGATATTGATAAAATGCTTCACTGTGATACATTAATTATACAAGAATGATGTATATACAGGCACGCACTCTCACACACACGCACACATCCTCACACACATGCATGCTCATCAAGCTACACACACGCTCTGACATACGCTCACACACACACACACACACACACACACACACACACACACACACACACACACACACACACACACACACACACACACACTTCAGCACTTTCCTCCTACAGTATGTAGCCTTGTAAAGCCACTATAAAGTCATGCACATGTTCTTTGAAAGGATTTTTTGGCAACACACAAGTGCTTCTTTGACACACTGTTTGCTTGCTACAGGGAGGGAAAACACCCAGCCGATGAACCGATAGAAACTCAGACGATGGGCAAATAAGGATGAGCACCGATGAGATGGGGAGACACACCAGGGTTTCAGGGAAGAGAGGAGAGGGAGAGGAGGAGGAGGAGGAGGAGGAGGAGGAGGAGGAGGAGGAGGAGGAATAGTTATAAATGGATCACAGTCATAGAAAAGTAACAAAACATGAAAAGGGGGAAGTCTCGTGGTGATCGGGAGATAGAAGCAGGGAGGAGTCATCACTGTCATTATCATTACCTTCATCATCCACCATCACTGTCCTCAACAGTGTCATTATAATCATCATCATCACCATCATTTCCATCAGTTTGGTCATCCTTGTTTGTTGTTGTCACCATCTTCCTCCTCCTGCCTGGTTTCTATTCCCCGATCACCACCGCCCTAGTCACAGGCTCGTCACCCGCTGCATCTGTCCGTCGTCTCCCTCAGAGGTGGGCTCTGCTGTGTACACTGCCTCTCCATTGGATGCCAGCGTCGGTGGCTGGTAGAAGGTCTGCAGGTGATTGGGCCGAGGGCCCAGCGGGGGTCTCCCCAGGCTGTAGGGAAGTTCCAGGGCAGGCCGCTGGGGTTGGCCAGTGGGGCTGACCTCTTCTGGACCTTCAGGGCTGCTGTCGGGGTACGAGAGGGTTGGGGGGGAAGTGCGGGTGTAGAAGCGAGGAGGGGAGCTGCTTCGGCTGTACACCTGGGGGGAGTGGCGAGTGTAGAGATTGTTTGGAGGTGAGTTGCTATCTCGAGGAGCAAAGATATTCGTTGGGGGAGAGCTTCGCGGGAAGATGCTGAGTGGCGGCGAGCGCCGGTCTCCAGGGTAGAGAGGGGAGGGGTTTGAATCTCGGGCGTAGATAGGTGAGGAGTCAGGGTCGAGGTCGAGGTCGGGGGTCAAAGGCAGAGCAAAGCTGTCAGAATCTTCTCGTTCGCCGTGGTAACGAACAGAACCTCTTTTCCTGGCGTCGAGACCTCCATCTTTGCTCTCAAAGAGAAAAGATTCTTCCCTGTCTACATCCATCCCTCCTCTCCACACATCCAGAGCTCTATCCTTCTGTTTCTCATTCTCCCGTTCAATCCCTGCTCTCCATCCGTCTCTGTCCTTTAAAAACAAGGATTCATCCTTCTCTCTCTCCATCCCACCTCGCCATCCATCCATCCCAAAATCTTTCTTCTGAGTTATGAAAGTCTCTTCCTGCTCCGTCTCTGCTCCTCCCCGCCACACCTCCACCCGTCCACCTCTCTTCTCCAGCAGATGAGATTCCTCCCTTCCTCTCTCCATTCCACCTCTCCATTCATCCATCTCTCCATCTCTCTTCTGAGAGGTAAAAGACTCGTCCCTCCCTCTCTCGGTTCCTCCCCTCCATTCGTCAATAATTCCGTCTCTTTTTAAGAGAAATGTCTCATCCTTCTCTCTGTCCTGGCCACCTCTCCACGTCTCTACGCCTGCGTCTCTCTGTTTCATCAGCAGCGGCTCTTCCAGAGCCTTGTACAGGGGTTCAGATTCCTGTGGAGGAGGGGGCGGAGGAGGCGGGAGAGGCCTGTCCCGGTACCGATCCCTCTCTCTTTCCCTGTCTCTCTCTCTGTCTCTGTCTGTCCCTCCGCTCGACTCCACAGTGCTGCGGTGGCGAGACAGAGTACCAGGGGTGCGGCTGAGGGTGGAGTAAGGCCGAGCCTGAACATCAGGGGGACGTGCTTGCTGCCTGTCCTGCAGCCCGCGGCGACCCAGAGTGCCTTGCAACGACCTGTCCCCATCTTTAAGAAGCTCACGGGACTCAGAATCTCCAGAAACACGTGTGTGTGACCAGCCGTCTTGCAATCGTGGTGTCGTGGTGTGATCTTGTCCACGTGTTGTGGAGTGTGTCTCAGCGTCTTGTGTGTGGTGCCTCGTATGCGGCCAGCCCTCTTGTGCGTTGTGGCGTGTGTTTGGCTGCATGGTGGCAGCCCAGCCCTCTTGGGGAGGCTGTGCGTGTCGAGTTAACGTGGCAGTATGAGTGAGAGCCGCCCTGTCGTGGTGGTGAGGCCTCGCCAGGCTTCCGTAGCGCTCAGGAGGGACAGGCATGGGAACTGAGGGTCTCAGGTTGCTCTGCACCAGCTCTGATATGATCATCTTTTCCAGCGCAGCTGCATCAGACAGGTTACGACGCATCCCAGCACTGCTGCCAAGATCTGTGGCCCCGTGGGGGGTGAGGAGGGCTGGGGAGATGTCATCCCCTCCCATCCCAACTCCCCCCTCTCTCAGAAGGTCAGTGCTGCCCACCACTCCAGCTCGGGATCCGGGTGTGGTTCCCAGACCGTGCAGGGTGAAGGTGTTGGGGGTGTAGCCTCCATTGAGACATACACTGTCCAGCCCACAGGACTCCTGGCTCTGGGACACACCACCCTCTGTTGGACAGGAAGATACCAATTACTTAGCTTTACCTCAAAGATTAAAGATTTGCATGAATGAACGCATGAATGAATGAATGAGCAGAGTTTAGGGTTCATGTGCCTACTGAGCGTGTGGCTTTACCAAGAAGATTTGGATATTGACAACAGTCTTTGATGAAATGTTCAGTTATGTTGCCACATGGACGAGATGTATGTTATGTCTTCATGGTTTCTTAAGAATTACTGTGTGCAGATGTTGCACAGATAGTCTATGACTTGAAGGACAGTGCACAAGTAAGTGGCGCTCAATGATTCAAGTGAGCACAATAAAGGAGAGCTCATACTCTGCTTGTTTCTGAAGGTTCCTACTGGTCCACGTTAAGACAGAGAGACAGAGAGGGAGAGTGTCAAAGAAACATTTAAAACACAGACATTTCAAGGTCAGACACTGAAAACAGAAAACCATTCGGACAAAGCAAAAACATTTCAGGAGCTTTTAATATCAAACATTCACACTGAACAGAAACTGAAAAATGACAAACTGTACTGGACAAAAGTCTTAGACCACTTAGGGAAAATTCAGACAGCCTGAGCGATAAATCAGCCACTTGACATTCTTGGCCCATATTATCTTATTACAGGCACACTTACATAAGTGCCATCTAGTATCCAACTATGTGCCATCACAGAATTTGTATATAAGAGAGAACCAAATTGCCAACATTTTCCCTTTGTCAGTACATCGGTTAACGGCCTTACAGAGACATCTCTGTATGTGGCATAAGAGTTTTGCAAAGTATCGAGCATAAATTAGTGAAAGGACAGTAAAAGAAACCAATATAAAGACGGAGAGTACAAAAACTGTGTAGGAAACGTTGACACAACGCTAGGAAGAATCACAGATTGCAAGTTGCAATGAAATGTACCTGTGGAGGTGAAGGGCTGATTATATCCTTGAGCCAGCATTGTGTCATAAGGAGAGGCTCCGGCATGGGTTTGCAACACTGGATTAGTAAGGAAATGGTTTCCCAAAGCAGCTGAGGATGGAGAGTGAGAAAATAAATACAGCACTCTTGCCAGAAGGTCACTGCAACCCTGAGATTTAAAGGAACATTATGCAGCTATTTTACCATAAAATAGCAAAAGCATGTTGATGGAACACTGAATTGTAGCAGGGACAAAAATGCCTCTGTCACTCTGATCACCTGTTCTTGCAGCATGAAAGCTGGGTGAGTGGGTACGATCTCCCGCAAGAAGATGCAGAACACTTAATGGTACTATGTCACACAAAACCAGCTATGCCGGTGAAACTGGATGATATTTTTATGGAAAAAAATGTTCTTTGGTTTTCCCTCTGATGTGCTCCAGCTGCTCTGCCTCAATTATCTGTGAGTCTGGGGACTTTCCTGATGGACAGGTAGCTTTACTGTACTTGTTGCTAAACTAACTGCATATTGCTGCTAACTGTAGCTGCCATTAGCTAGTTAGCTGTATTTGGTCCAGGTTACATTAACTTGGCATGCTGCTGTTCTGAGTTGTGTGCAATGCAAAGCTTATGCAAACTTCGACTGCCTTTGACCGATTTTGACATAGCAAAACAGAATACGTTAGCTTCAAGACGTAAGTTTAAAACACATAACATTATTATGATGCCACTGAGCTTTGGCTGTAGTTTGCATGTAGTGTACATTACATTTGACAATACTGTTACAGAGGGATTTCTATTTTATATTTCTATTTGTGACAGTGATGATGCACTCAGAAACTGTGGGGGCGCCAAATTGCACAAAATGAAAATTCTTGTATAATGTTGATGTCAAAGAAAAAAGAACAGCGTTCTTTACCTCGGTTGAGAGTCGGGGTGTTGTTCACGTCTGCAGCTATGAAAGAAGATTCCGTCTGTCTGCGAACAGTGTCGTTCCACATCCTCCTGATACGACTCTGAAACACCGATATTCAACACAAGGTCAAAACTGACTCAGACACAGAGAGAGGCATAGAGGCACAGTGTGCTGTAATGCACCTGTCTGTTAGCTGTAGCTCTCCGACTCTGGCTGCTGGTGTAGCGGCTGTTGGAGCGCAGGGCGGCACCCTTCACCGAGTCCGGAGAGCTCGAAGAGGTGACGCAGCACTGCGAGAGACGCAGACATCTGCCATAGTCCTTCTGACCCTGCAGGCGGTGTTCAAACATATCTGTCTCGTCACAAATGATGACATTGTTCACAGATTCCTGCAGCTACATGACACATGAACGCAGAGACAGACCTTCCTGGCAAGGGTGCAGTGCAGTATGGTGATGAGGAGGGCCTGGGCGGTGTTGAGGGAGGAGAAGAGGTAAGCCAGAAGGAGCGACGGAGCAGACAGGAAAATCAGGCCCGAGGACCAGGTGACACTCTGCAGGAAGAGCAGTGTCAAGGAACCCACCGCCCACGCCCTGGAGACCCCAGAGGAAGCAGGGCATGAGATAACATAACACATTATATTTTCATTCTGACAAGCAAATGCAGCAGGAGCTCACTCATCTTAACGTGTTAGAATGATTTTCTAATTAGATTTTTCAAGTCCCTGTGCTTAAAATACCTCAGGGGAGTTTTAACTGTGCTTCTTCTTTACAGCTCAGATGTGGACAAAGAGAGAGCTGGTCTAATTAATATCAGTGTCTACTGAAACAGAAACTGAAAACAGGAGCATTCAGACAAGCTTCCATTTGCTCGGCTTTACTGACACACACCCAGGCTCTATTTTTCCTCTGTTGAGTGCAGTTTGCTCACTCTATTTTTCATTTATGCAGCATTGCTCAGTTTTGACCTTTAGTTACTCAGAAGAACAGAAAGAACAGAAAGACTGCTGCAGTGCATTTTATTCTGCTCTTCCAAAAGCTGTTAATGCTTGACTTCAAACTACTGAAAATGCTGCTGTTTAACAAAATGCTGGAGCTTTACAAGGACAAAAGAAAGACTGCATTACATGTGCTTCATACAATTTACACTGGCTCCCTGTCTCAGCTAGGATGAGTGTTAAATATTTTAATTAACTACAAATCTCTAAGCGAAGATTAGATTCTTCAAACAGAGTAGACTGCCTCCAGCAAAGGAAACATTCATTTGCAAACTTATTTTTATCGTTTTCTTTCATTTTTTGCAGTAAGTCAGGTTTTGGGACACTCTGCGGCACTGCACAAAAATTAAGACAGCTCTGAAAATAAGATAATAATATAAATGAAGAGGAAGGTGCCGAAAACTCAAGTAGAGTTTTTATCAGTTCAGGCCCTTTTCAGCGCATCAATTAAACTTTACTGTATTTTTCAGATGGGAGTCAAAGCCACTGTAACACAATAAGCTCTAAACATTATCACCCACAACAGATCAGTATGAGACGTGGACCTTACCTCAGGTTGTCATGGCGACTGGAGTCTGGCTTCAAAGCAGCAGTACTGTGCATCTTATGTAAGGTCATCACCAAGACAACCAGGTTCAACTGAGGCCGAAAAGAACAACCAGCAAACACTGTTTAATATCTGTTCGTTCATAATGAGTCAATATGACGTGATCACACGCTGATGACTGGAAGTATATGAAAATATACATGGAAAGGCTGGTATCTGTATGAGGGCATGAACTCTCACCGTAATGATAACAGCAACAGGTCCAAGGAAACTCCAGATAAAGTAGTTGTCTGTTCGCAGCCAGCACCTACACACACACACCCACACACAGGCACAAACACATAAACAAATCACACAAACATAAGAACCTCCAGACGGAGGAAAAATAACTATTGCCATTCAAATCACACACACACACACACACACACACACACACACACACACACACACATTAATCAACTTACGCCGTTTTTGAGCCATAGCCTCTGAAGTCAATGGCTGCAGACACGGCCACCACCAGCCCCGGAATAGAGTAACCACACAGGTAGAAATATTTCCTCCTGGAGTTCCGTCCCTCAAATACCTCCCGCTGCAGCAGGTATAGTTCCACCCCCTCCAGACACAACCAGCAAAACACTGAGAGCAGCGAGAAATGCAGCAGGCCAGCAATGATGGAGCACACAACCTGGATTCGGATAAAGAAGGAGGAATATAATCCACAATATCATACTTTACCAAATACAACTACCCAAAGACTGCAAACACAAAGCACTCACTGTGTACTGAGTCTTGTTGGCACCGACAAGAAAGAGCAGCTCAGTGATGAGCAGGTTTGCCCACAGGTTGCAGTGGATGGTGCTGTGGTCTGTGTGCCAGGGCGCCCCCTGGCAGCACAGGGTGGTAAGACAGGTGGCCAAACACACCAGCGCTACAGAGATGCCAACCCAGGAAACCACATAGACGAGAAGCTCCTCTACACCGACACCGAACTGATGAGGACAAGCAGGCAGGAAGGAGGATGCAGAGAGATTAGAGACATTTTATTTGATCATAAAGAGTCCATGAATGCAGGAGCATGTGCTGAGCATATGTGGATGTGTAGTATTTTGAGGTGTTGAGTGCTCATGTGTATTTGCCTCTGGTTGTGTAACTGTGTGCGTTATATAACTTTCATTCAAATGAATAAAACCACACCTAACAAAGAGAACATCTTGCAGAGAAACACTTAATTCAATTTCATGGCAGGACAAAATACCCTGCAGCATTCATCTCTCTCTCTCTCTCTCTCTCTCTCTCTCTCTCTCTCTCTCTCTCTCGCTCTCTTACAGCTACAACCCACAATTATCACTGCCTGTGTGCTTGATTTTGATACAACATTTTGGAGAGCACAGTTGGGATGAAGTTGGACTGTGCAACAGCATATGGGCGCATAAGGGTGGAGTCAGGGCGCTTTTGGTGGTCAAAGACGGAGCTGGATTTATAAAGTTCAAGTTTGATACCAGGCCATCTAAAAATTAATCACCTGAAAACCCAAAGTGGTGTCTGGTGAGTGCGATAAAGCTACATCTTGCTACACTGTCATTGTTTTTCTATACTGCTTGAGAGGACATTACCACAAATCAAGCAAAAAAAAAAAAAAAGATACTGTCGCCTTACATCTGCTTTTTGACTGCCCTAGAGGTGACGTTTTTGGTGTGTGTTACTTACAGCAGGTTGCTGAAAGGTCATGAGGACAGCATAGCTGGACAGGTGGTTGCAGGCGCAGGTAGTGTGTGTGTTGTTGGTGTGTAACAAGCGGCAGCCCTGCGTAGACCACCTGCCACTCCCAGAAACCCCCGATGCATTCCAGAAAGAGCAGTTGGGGCCAAAGTGGTTCTCCAGCTGTGGACACAAACACACACAAAACACATATAATATAAAATACTCAAGGAGCAGATTTTGCACATTCATTCTGAGGTAAGCAGATTTCCAAACAGACCTGCAGGTGCCTGAGAGTGAAGATCACCGGCTCGGAGAGATATACCCTGTTGGATCCTCTGTGCACAGAGGCAGAGATGACATGGGAGTTTACCACCAGGCTCCTGCGCCTGGCATCGGACCCCTGGCCAAGCCCCAGACTGAGCCGCAGAGTCGAGTTCTGGGTGGTCAGGAAGGCCCCCAGGTTCTTATAGAGTGTGAGGACCAGCTTCACTTGGCCTGCAGAGGAAGCCACAGAGAGGAGGGGAGAATATTTTTATCATTTGTTCTGTACTTTCATTTATCATATTCAATCTAATATTTTAGACTTTTTGGTATGTGGAGGAAACTTAATATTACTTTCACAACCTATTTCTCGTCCTTCCTATGGTCTACCACCCCAGGCAAGATGCTGTAAAATAACGAGCTTTCACTGTATAAATGTTGATTAGTTTTGGAGTGTGCCACAGACCATTGTTGCTGTATTGTTGCAGAGCCAGTGCTGATATCTGCAAGATGCTGTCGCTGTCGTAGGAGTGAGGGAACGTCAGGTCCTGTATGTCTGCCTCTGTATTTAGTACATACACCTCCAGATCTGTGCGCAACCAGGAACACACAGACACAAAAGCTTAACTGAACTGGTCATTTCTACAATGTGTAGAACAAAACAATGTGTAAAGAAAGACCACGCACCGACATTTGGTGCCCTGTCGCTGAAGCGGCCTTCATAGAGATTGTTAGCCAATAGAAATGCTCCTTTTTCTACTGCGTCTAACAGCAGTGATGCTGAGCGGGACTGGTCGACGCTGCTCATATCCGCCCAGGACACCAGAGCCTCAGGACCCAGCAGGTTATCAACTGTCTGAACAACAGCCTGACAGAAAGAAAGACAGAGTGTTTCATTCCTATTCCTCATTATTATCTAGTTACCTGTCTGTCTGTCTGTCTGTCTGTCTGTCTGTCTGTCTGTCTGTCTGTCTCACCTGAACATAGGCCCTGCATGTGCGTTCCCGCTTCTGCAGCTAAAAAGAAGAAAAGCATCTATTGTTAGAATCATCATCACTGACATTTCCGTTTTCATTTCCAGGAAAGGTCAAGCACACATCTGCTCTGACAACAGGAACAATTTACCTTGTTGTAATTGCGTGCTGCTGACTCTTTATTGGCTGGTCTCAAGGCCTGAAGCTGTGAGTCCAGGATGTCCAATAGCTGTTCAATTAGCCTGACGGACATGCTGACATCACCGGCATAGATCCGCCCCCGTGTCAGGTTGACCAGCTCCCCGGCGATGTTGGCTGCGTTCTCTCCGCTCTTAATCTGGAGTGAGGCGGGGGTGTTTATAATGTCAAATATTTTGACATTTAAGAGGGAACTGCTTGCTGACTGGCTTTCGGGTAAATGTGTGTGTGCGTGTATTTGTGTGTGTATGTGTGAATGCGTGACTAACCTTCTGTGCAATTTGGCTGACCCAGGGTGAGGTGCAGTTTGAAAGGTCAGGGCCTCTGGAGCTCCAACCCACTGGAGACTGCATGCACTGATAGGAGGCTATACCTGCAGAGACACGGGTGACACAGACAGTCAGACAGACAAAGGACCAACAAGACTCACTTTTTTTTCCTTTCTTTTTTTCACATTTTTAGTAGCAGAGAGTAACAAATTTTTACATTTTTTTTTAAAATGTTTATTTAGAAGAATCATCACTTCATTAAATATTGATAATGCTAAGGCTGTCAATAGAATCTGGCTTAAGTTTGGTTGAATTTATTCATGACATAAACAATATACCAGGAAAAAAGATTCCTAAAAACATGAAAACTTGTATCTGTTGGAGTCCAGTGGTCTAAACTAATGCCAGAGTTTGATTTTTTTTTTTTTTTTTTAATTTTCATTAAATATTTAAAGCTGTATTAGAAAAGTTAGCATTTTCAAAAATGCTCTTGCACACCATGTGGTCTAATGACAGGCACGCATTGAAAACTCGTGGCATGGAAAGAAAATAAAGGGCACGATTCTTTGCTTTCTTTCCGAGTAAAGTGTTTGAAGTGTCCACCTGATGAATGTGCAATATTCACCCTTTTAGCTCTGTTTTGTTCTCGATCAACCCCAGGAAAAAAAAACATCAGAATCTAGATTGTTGGTACATTAGCTTCAGCTTGTTTAATTGTCATCATTGTCACTAACTTGTTAAACAGCTGCCTGCTGCTCCTGGAAATAATGACAGAGCTGAGACTGACCCATACAGTAAATGTACCATGAAAACAAAACTACGGGATACAAGCTTTACCTGATTTATTTAATTGTTGCACGGGTGGAAAAATAAATTACTCTGTTTTTGCTTGTTGCGTATCTGTTACACACCAGTTCTGCAAATTAGGTGCAAGTATAAGACATCCGTTTTCAGTTCTAAACATGATTTAAAATGAGATTATTTCACAGTGTAATCATCACCTCTGTGCTAAAACCATGTCCAAACCATTCCACATGATTAGCATGAGGCAAAATGAACCACAGGCTGATCTAAATAATCAGCATAACAGCTTTTTCTTAGAGGCAGCTCTGGGCGGAAGACAGCTGCACAGCGAGAGAAAGAGTTGCCAGCTTGAACCCTGCTGGTCTCAACACTACTTTCTTCACTCTCATCTGATGGCTAGTTCAAAGAGAGGACATCCAACTACATTTCAAAGGGAAACAAGATATAGACACACACATGCAAATACCACACACACACACACACATACACACACACACACACAGACTGGCATGCTCACATCTGCACACACACACATATGCTGCACCTACCTAATGACCCTTTAGGGCAGGGCCTCTCCACTGTTTCTCCCTTCAGGGTGGGCGGCCACTGCACCCCTCGTGCCACCCGGCCCTCACAACCGCCCACCTGACCGGGGCCCCCGGGAGCCAAGGGGACACGCAGAGGGGGACGAGGGGTTAGAGGGACCATGGCTGTGATCGGCCTCTGATCAAAAGGTCCTCGGTTGATGACGCCAATGGGGTGAGAGGCGGATGGCCGCACTGGGGTCAGTGCAACAGTGGCTGTGTAGGAGCGGACGGTGGTCATCAGAGAGGAGAGGGGACCTGGACGGACAGAAACACTGTTGAGTCTCTTTTTTTATTGCTTACATGCAAATACACAGGGGCACTTGTTGTACAAACCTTTAGTGGGTGGGGGTGGCGTAAACTGTAGCGGGTATCTCAGGACATAGTAGTTATTCCACACATACAGCTGGTTGTCTCTGGGGTTGTAGTCTATGGAGGAGATGTACTGGTAAGGGTTGGGGAATGGTATTTGAACGGGCAGCTCCTGTCCACGGCTGGTGTCATAGGCATAGACCACCATGTCGCTGCCGACTCTGCCCTCTGCCTGCCCCTCATCATCCTGGAAGATGGAGCGCACAGCGTAGAGCACACCACAGGCCATGAAGGCGTTGCTCGCCCCGCGCTTGTCAAAGCCGGTGGCCCACGTACCCTCAAAGCGCAGGGTGTACGGATTCACCTGCAGGACAAAAAAGACATCAGAGGATGAGAGGTCTCAGTCGCAAAACCCTCCCTTCTAGTGTCTTTCCATTCATTGATCTGTTTTCATTCCTCCTACTGCACCTGGCTGACCACGATGCGTCCATTATTGGCTTCAGTAGAGTAGATCACCCAAAGGCCGTTCTCGTCCACTGCCAGATCAATGTCTGACTTCCCTCCCCAGCGGTAAGGGGAGGTGTCATGGTAGTTGGCATTGACCACCACTGCCTCGCCACTCTTAATGCGTGTTCGCAGGTCATACTTGACCAAGTTGCGAGTTCGTTCCTTGTTATAAAACACAGCGCCGTCATACACCACAAAGCCTGTACCATCCACACGGCTGGGCAACCTAGGACAGAGGATGATTGTGATTGATGACTGTGTACATGCAAATTTACACTATTAATATTAGGCTGTGATTTATTTTGGTTATGTATCATCCTACATGAACACATTTTTCTGTTTGGTTACAGCAGTTTTGGTTATTTCACATGAAAGATTTCTGGATTTTGTCTGTGCTTCTATCACTGGTCTGTGGTGAAAAAGGTGGTCGCCTACTCCTGTGCACCAGGGCTGACCTGCGTCAGGATTCAGCAACATCTGAATCATGATATAATGACTCTTCTCTTGCTTATGTCAGGCAACTGTTTGTGTAATATTCATAAATACTGCCTAAGGATGTCTTTTCAGAACTTTAAAGTTGTAATCCTTAAGATTTCAGTTGTGGTCGATCTGGCAACACTGTTCATGTTTTAATAAAACAAGTTGCAGAGTTTCATTCGAAATGGCCGTGAGTTAATAAATTTGAATCTGAATCTGAAAAGCACTACACAGCTACATGCTTCCTGTGAATCCCTTGTACATGAACACACGGTTTAAATTAGAAAGTAAATATTGCTGAATTGACTGAAGTGAATGTGAAATTAACCCCAAGAAGCTGCCAACTACCACTTATCACATTATATCATTATAAATGAATTCATTTATATATTTCTGAATTGACTGATTTCATCTATGGGATTTCCAAAAGAAACAGGTAATCATGACTTTCCAGAGTCCAAGGTCGCATCTTCATTTTTGCCTGTCTTTTCTGTGTTTTGACCAACAGTCCAAAACCAAAAAGTAACTAATCAATTTACCAACTATTTCAGCAACACATACAGTGTACACAGACATTACTCACTTATAGGTGGTGGTGACTCTGTTCTGGCGGTAGTCGTCCCAGGAGGCGTACTCATACAACACCTCTGTCCGATATGGCGTCCACGGCATGACATACAGCCTGTCACCAGCCTGCAGCGGGTCCTTACACCACGCACCCGACTGATGCTCTGCCTCCAGGAGAGAGGAGGCCGGCTGGATGCTGAGCAGTGAGCCGGGACACACGAAAACTGGAAGATGGGAGTTAGGAGGGGTAGACAGCAGGATGTGAGAAAGAAGAGAAAGAGGGAGAGAGAAGAAGAGCAGGGAGGGAAGTGATGGAGAGAAAAGAGTGGAAAGATAGTGGAGGCAGGTGTGGAGAGAAAATGGATCGATGCATGAAAAATGGATTGAATTAGATGCGATTGATGCAGCAAGAGGAAAAAAGAATGAGGAGAAAAAGAGAGAGGGATTTAAAACACCTGTGCTGATCTCGAGAGGCAAGCAACAGAGGAGACGTAAAAGTGTTGAAAATCACACACTGTTAGTGTGTGTGTGGTGAGTAATACAACAGGGACACTGCAATGAAAGGTGTGTGAGTGTATTTATGTGCTTTGTATGCGTGTGTGTGTGTGTGTGTGTGTGTGTGTGTGTGTGTGTGTGTGTGTGTGTGTGTGTGTGTGTGTGTGTGTAGGTTAGTGCAAAAAGAGTGAAGAAAAGTGTGAGGTAGAATCAGGGACGCAGAAGGCGGGGCTAAATTTTGCCTTGAAGTGAATGAGAGGGCAGGTTAGTTTACGCCGGGCACAAAGATTGGTCCACCCACATGTCAATAACTGTATGGACACATATGTATACTGTACAGTCTCACACTGGCATGCAAATAGGCATGCACACACACTCATACACATAAGCAGTGCTTGGTAAGCACACATCCAGACGGATATATAATAACACACATTTGGTCTTATTTTTCCTATGAAGATAAATAAGGGGCTCTTCCTATAAGGGAAGAAAAGGGAAAATAAGCATGAGGAGGATGATTGGACAGTAAGGAAGGATCGGAAGGAAGGGAAAGAAAGAAAGAAAGAAAGAAAGAAAGAAAAGAAAGAAAGAAAGAAAGAAAGAAAGAAAGAAAGAAAGAAAGAAAGAAAGAAAGAAAGGGTGCTCGTGTGTGAAAAGGAAACAGAGCAGAGAGGGCAAAGAATATTATGTTTGTGCGAGCAGCTTTGTTTATGTTTGTGTGTGCAGAGAGAGACCAAAGAAGAGCAAAAGAGACGAGAAAGATTGACCAGGAGCAAGAGAGGAAGGAGAAACTGGAGAGAGAGAGGAGAGATAGAGAGAACAGAGAGAGAGAGTAAGACTAGGTGCAGAACCTGGATAAAATTGGATAAAAGGACGGGTTTCCATACAACAGGAGATGGATAAATGGGAGGGGAAATAATAACCGAGTAGGAAATGAAAAAAGGGGGGCAACATCCAGCATGACTACGAAACAACGTCCTGGGTAGGAGGAAGAGAGAAATGGTAGAAGAGAGGAAGAGAAGGAGAGAAAAGAGGGGGGTCGGGGGTAAGGAGAGTTCAAGATGCTACAATGTATTGTCTTTACCTTTTTGGTCCACTTCTACTCAAGCATAGGAAAAAAAGAGGGAGAGAAAGAAAGAGAAGTCAGAGGATGAAAGAAGGGAAGTAAAGAGAAGCAAGAAAGCAAGCAAGAGAGACGGAAAGAAAGAAAGAAAGAAAGAAAGAAAGAAAGAAAGAAAGAAAGAAAGAAAGAAAGAAAGAAAGAAAGAAAGAAAGAAAGAATTGCACAGATAAAGACTTTGGAACTCATTCTCACCACAAACATTACAGTTCACATTAAAGAAAGAAGAAGCACAAAGGAGTCCCAGCATACTCCCCTCCTCTCCTCTGCCCTCCCCTCCCACCCCATCCTCCCTCTTTTCCCTCCCTCCACTTCCCCCGATCTCTCCTCCCCTCAATCAGGCTCCTGTGGAGAAAAGAGAGCAACTCCTGTGGCGTGAATCTGAAAAAGAAAATACACACGCATGCACGCACAAGTGCAGCCGTGCTGTCTTGCATACTCACGCACACACAGATGACATACAGTATGTAAATGTACCACAGTTTCCCTCTCTGTACTTTCTCCATCCAAGTTTCTTTTTATATTTCAGACACCCAAAAACATTCACACACACACACA